>NC_036872.1:19709794-19892832 GCF_002910315.2 Salvelinus sp. IW2-2015
TTTTTTTGAAGAATAAATGGCAAATATTATACAATCCAGGCGTGCAAAGCTCTTAGATTTACCCTGAAAGACTCACAGCTGTAATCACTGCCTAAGGTGATTCTAAAAATGTATTGACTCGGGGTTACTTGTCTAATCAATTAGTGTTTTAAGAGTGGAGTCCCCTTTACCCGATGACTGGGGACTATGTTATTGTTACAGATCAAGATTCTGAGCCCCACATGTACATTATTGTCCACATCAGACAGCATTAGGGCTAATCACAACTAACATTCATCTATCGTCATTCAGATCAAAAGTTTTATTTCTGTTCCATTCAAAGGGAATTGGAGCTATGCAAATACTCAAAGGGCAAGAGCAGATGGATGTCATGATGATTTAAACTTTTTTTGTTTGCAAAGCAGTTACCATGTGGGAAATATTCCTCTGTCAAGAATCATGATATGGTTTAAGTTATAAAACAAGTATTAACAATTTTGTTTAAGGAAGATTTCATTTATGAGATTACTTTTTGGAAGTCCTTTTTGTTCCCTCTGAGAAGTTAGTGTTGTAAATATTTTCTTTCTTGTAGTAAAGAAAATAGTTTTTTCCTACATGGTTTGTGTTTTTCTTGTGTACTGTGTTTTGGGTAACCTCAATATCCTACTTTCTTACGTTCCCGACGGCACATGTCACAAGTCTAGGAAGTATGTCAAACGGTACAATTTCCGGAAACATTTTTAATGAATGGAACGTAGTATTTTTTTGCATGTTACTTAATGTGCATCAGGTACAATACATGGCATTTCCAACAATTGGTAACATTCTTGTATGACACAAACGATAACATAATGATACAGCCAATTCTTTGACAAAAAAAACGTATTTTCAATGTGACCCGGAACCAAATAAGAGTGTTCAATTGATAAGACACTGATCAGTACACTGATGAATAAATAAATGTTGTCATAAATAAATATATGAATTATTAATAAAGCTAGACTTCAAGTAGGCATATTGTATATTACTCTGTTCCTTTAATCAACCATTGTGTGTAGAGGGTGAGAAGCCCCTTCACAAACATAAGAGTTTCGTGGTGGTCGTTCACATCAAAAGGGAGTTGGCACACTTCTTGGCAGTCTTGGTGGTTGCACATCCAGGATTTCAGGTCTTTGATATGTTGACAGGCCTCATTGAGTCCATTGATCACCCTCTTTTCCATGTTCAGTTTGGCAGCTTCACTCATATAACAAAGAAAGGCAGAAAGATGTTTTCCGGTGATCTTCTCGTTCATTTTCGGCTCCTGGATCCAGCCTACCTGGTTGGGCCCAGTATGAGGGGGAAGAATCCCGGGCTGGTTCTAGTGGAATATGGAAGTGAAATGGAAGTCATTTTCTACTGTTTAAAGGTTCTACAGTGTCAATATAATCATCATTGATTGCATTTATGATGAAGGCAATGATTTACAGTTAATCAGTGCTAATGTTGTTTGCTTTTCTTTATGGAGTTTTAGTTTCCTTAACCTTTTAACCCTCAGGAAAAGGCTCCTAAACATACCAAGTAGTCCAACTCTTTTTGTCCATGATGCAACATCATATATGTTGCCATCTGTGTCCATTGGAAGGCTGCTACTTGTGAAGTAAGGCACAGGAACAGGTAAAACACTGAAAGAGAGCACTCAAGTTAGTCCCCAACACAACCCATATCTGACCTGTAAGTTTATCATCAAAATGCTATTGGTCCTTAAGTCCATGAATATTTCTACTATAGTCACTTACACCACCCATGTTATCTTCACTATAAGATCAAACAATATTGTGCAATGTTTTGTCTAAGAGACTGCAGATTACATCTTTATTGAGTGTCCAATATATAAATTCCTCTCAAGCAAAACATAGTGTTAAAAATAAACGTTCAGTTCTCACCACCACAGAGTCCCATGTCAAATAGCTGTGTAGATCTGGTCAAAGTGGCAAAGGCCTTTGCTTATAAATGTGCAGGTTGAGATAAAGATCATCCAATATGCTTTCTTTCCTCTTTCTTTCGAAAATGCATATTGAAATTGCTTTATTGTCATTTTTTGTTATCGTGTGAGTAATCACTACTCCCATTGAGAGTAAATGAGATGTGTAATTTGATCAACTTGAGTGTCAGATGTTGGGGCTTCCCTGACTATTCACCAGATATTGGGGCTGTCCTGATTCAAAATGTAGTCGTAGRAATAACATATTTGGCACAGGCTTTCTGAAAACTCAAATCTCACACACAGATTTAGTAAATATGACCCTGTGGAGAAATATCAGTGATTGTGAATCATTTCATAAGGGCAAAGGTTGAGTGATCGTTTATGGAATATATACAGTGCCTTTGGAGAGCGTTCAGACCCCTTGACTTTTTCCACATTTTGTTACATTACAGCCTTATTCTAAAATGGATTTAAAAAAATAAAGAATCCTCAGCAGTCTACACACAATACCCCATAATTACAAAGCAAAAACAGGTTTTTAGAAGTGTTTGCACATTTCTTTTAAATAACAAACATAAATAGCTTTATATAAGTGTTCAGATCCTTTGCTATGAGACTCAAAATTGAGCTCAGGTGCATCCTGTTTCCATTGATCATCCTTGAGATATTTCTACAAATTGATTTGAGACCACCTGTGGTAGATTCAATTAATTGGATATGATTTGGAAAGGCGCACGCCTGTCTACTGTAAATAAGGTCCCACAGTTGACAGTGCATGTCAGAGCAAAAACCAAGGAATTGTCCATTGGCTCCGAGACAGGATTGTGTTGAGGCACATATCTGGGGAAGGGTACCACAAAATGTCTGCAGCATTGAAGGTCCCCAAGAACACAGTGGCCTCCATCATTCTTAAATGGAAGATGTTTGGAACCACCAAGACTCTTTCAAGAGCTGGCCGCCCGGCCAAACTGAGCAATCGGGGGAGAAGTCATCATCTATGTTTGTTCCCTCTGAGATAAGTAAGTGTTGTAAATATTTTCTTTCTTGCTCTATGAAGTAAAGAAAATAGTTTTTTTCCTACATGGTTTGTGTTTTTGTTGTGTACAGTGTTTTAGGTAACCTCAATATCCTACTTTCTTACATTCCCGACGGCACATGTCACAAGTCTAGGGAGTATGTCAATGGAAGGAATATATCCTTAAAGTACTGTGAATAAACCTAATTCACATCCCAGAATGCAAATTGAGGAAATGCAAATAAATGTATGTATTAATAAATTAATACATTCCCAATAAATAGACTGGAAGGTATGGAACAAGATATTCACATTGTTGCTGGTACTTGAGTATACAAACTATTGTGCAATTATTCTGGCATAAACAGGACTATTTTGCAATATTTCACTAATGTGGTTCCAGTTTTCACGACCAGTAGAACTGGTATGTTCAGAATTCAAACTATGCATTTTCGTCTAAAATGTCCTGGACAATATGAAGCCATACTACTTATTGAACATTATAGCATAACCCTAAACAACCACAACCCACCCTTGCCTTCACAGTCATATCTGGATCACATTGTGCTAATACGTTTTGAAACTTCTTCTAGCATATTTAAATGTTTTATTTAACCTTTTTATTTAACTAGGCATGTCAGTCAAGAACAAATTCTTATTTACAATGATGGCCTRCCCTAGTCAACCTGTTTCTTGCTTAAGTTGATCATATTTCCTTTTTCTAAATTGTGAAAACCTATGGCTATCTATATTGCGTTTTTCCTTTAATTAAGTAATTCAATCCTTCAGATACAAAATTATTAAATTGGGAACACATATGGCCTTTCCTTTGAATAAAAGAAAACATATTTATTTTGCACACAAAATCATACAAGAGCAGCATGACAGTCAAATGGTTTGTGAACAAATGGACTATGGGTTTTAAAATGAGTTTCAATAAAAAACTTTTGGGAAAACCTTATGCAGCCGCTGCTCCCCTGTGCACTTAACTGGACCTTTTTGAATGGAGTGCAGGGAGGTCAGTTGAACAGGATAATTTACTATAGGTTCATGAACAAATAAATAAATATGCTATGTAAACAAGTGAAAAAGTAATACATATATTAATTAATAAATAGATTGAAATGAATAAATACATATATCAAGTTTATCATTTATCCTCCAAAGAACAAGACTAGTCTAAGGACGCTTGTTGTGTTTTGCTAGTATCCCTTCAGCCACTTGTAGACGTTATCAAGGATTTTGTAACCCATTAATTTCCTCTTGTATGAACTGTCCCCTGGCTTCTCCAGATCTAGTTTCACACAGTTTTGATTATCCATGGCTGCTATGAACTGGCTCCTGATGACTTCAGTCTGAGATATGAATYTCTCTGAGTCTCCAGTCAAATCATCTTGCTGAATCATTTGWTTCAGTTGTCCAAGGTATCCATTGATGGCACAGGAGGATCTAACGGCAGAGACACACGTCACAGGCAGAATGATGTCTGTAATGGTCAAATTTAGTTGTGGGTCTTCTCCCTGGAAATTGCTGTTAACCTAATGAGAAGATACATTTAGGATTTAAGCACCATTTTACAGTCTTTCTTTTTCAGAGCTTATGTTTTCTTTCTTGTCTAATCATCTTACCAAATATTATGTATAGGCCTAAGCTCTTTCCATTATTTCACTTTTACACAATATAATAACCATGTCCGTAGTTCATATTTCTTGAACTGCATTGTTGGTTAAGGGCTTGTAAGTAAGCATTTCACGGTAAGGTCTACCTACACATGTTGTATTCAGCGCATGTGACAAATAACATTTGATGTCCACTACTTACATATTCTTTAAGCAGGTGTTGTGTTCGAGATGCAAGCCAGTTCAGAGTTTTGGATTTTGCAGCTTTTTTCCGGTGATTTTGGCCCATTGGCCTTGAGGCAGTGCTGACGATCAACAACGTTGCAATGAAAGATATTGGTAGTCCTAAACAA
The DNA here is from genome assembly GCF_002910315.2 of Salvelinus sp. IW2-2015. Lineage (NCBI taxonomy): Eukaryota > Metazoa > Chordata > Actinopteri > Salmoniformes > Salmonidae > Salvelinus > Salvelinus sp. IW2-2015. Next base: position 19,714,727 of record NC_036872.1, read on the forward strand.
AACTCACATAGAAAGATAGCTGTTCAACAATGAGGTAAATCAAATAACTATGAAAATCCTAATGCATTCCTTTTTGGAATAGATTTAACTGACTACTAYAAACAGGTGAACATTTGATGTCACTCTTTGCATGGCTTGTCCATTTTAATGAAATAAAAATGTATCTGAATCCACTTCCACATATCCTACCAAAACAGGATTTTAGAGACATTTTGTAAAGTCTATGAATTGCCCATGAATACTCTCTTAGATTAGTTTGTTTTTATTCTTTGTAAAAATTWAAAAAATTAACATTTTGTTTGCGGCAACTATATTATGTAGGTGACTGTGGTGTTAAGTGTCTTACCTCGAGTGAGATGCATGGCACAAGTTTCTGAAGATGTGTTAATGAGTGCTTGTCTAGTGATGTCTGACAGTTTTTGAATTAATGAGACTAATGTCTATTTCAAACATGGAAATGTACCTACATGGAATTTTTTTTTTTTTAGTTTCTGACTCCAATCCCATAATCTACTAAACAATCTTGAAGTAATTTTTCCTATCGCAGCGTAGTGTTTACCAGCAGACTTTGGTTTGCAAGTGGAAGGTATGACTAGGTTACTACTTTCCTCCATGATCATTGCAAATGTGATGTTGATGAATCAGGAGATCAAACCAATGAGCATGGTTGAATAGGAATAATTGCATGCATTACAAATAATGCATTGCATCCATGTCCACTAGAATATGAGAAATATAAGGCATTTTAGAATAAAACCACTCACAGAAAAAGTGTAATGTGAGATGTAATCTTGCACATTTTGTAAAAAGAAATTCTTCACGGTTTAATTTCCCCATTAGTCACAAGTTCAGGTGATAACATTAACACGGAACACATACAGTGCCTTCATACAGTATTCACACCCCTTGACTTTTCCCACATTTTGTTGTGTTACAGTCTGAATTTAAAATGGATCAAATTAAAATGTTGTGTGACTGATCTACACACAATACCCCATAATGTCAAAGTGGAATGATGTTTTTAGAAATGTTTACAAGTGAAAAACTGAAATGTATTGAGTCAACAAAACGGTTGAAAACTTATTATGGCAAACCTAAATAAATTCAGGAGTAAAAATGTGCTTAAGTCACATAAAGGCGAGAAGTGAATTTCAACCACAAAGACAAGGGAGGTTTTCCAACGGGTCACAAAGGGCACCTATTGGTAGATAATTTTTTAACCTAAGCAGACATATCCCTTTGACCATGGTGAAGTTAGTAATTACACTTTGGATGGTGTATCAATACACCCAGTCAGTACAAAGATACAGCTTCTCAGGGATTTCCCCATGAGGCCAATGGTGATTTTAAAACAGTTACAGAGTTTAATGGCTGTGATGGGAGATAACTGAGGATGGATCAACAACATTGTAGTTACTCCACAATACTAACATAAATGACAGAGTGAAAAKAGAAAGCCTGTACACAATAAAAAATATTCAAAAACAGCCATCCTGTTTGCAATAAGGCATTAAAGTAATACAGCGTTATGTCTGGGGCAAATACAACACATCACTGAGTATCACTCTTCATATTTTTAAGCATGGTGGTGGCTGCATCATGTTATGGGTATGCTTGTCAGAGGAAAGGACTAGGGAGTTTTTCAGGATAAAAAGAAATCGAATATAGTTAAGCACAGACAAAATCCTAGAGAAACTTGGTTCAGTCTGCTTTCCAACAGACACTGGGAGCCAAATTCAGCTTTCAGCAGGACAATAACCTAAAACACAAGGCCAAATATACACGGGAGTTGCTTACCATTGAATATTCCTGAGTGGCCCAATTACAGTTTTGACTTAAATCAGCTTGAAAATCTATGGCAAGACTTGAAAATGGCTGTCTAGCAATGAATAACAACCAACGTGATAGACTTGAAGAATTTTTTTGAAGAATAAATGGCAAATATTATACAATCCAGGCGTGCAAAGCTCTTAGATTTACCCTGAAAGACTCACAGCTGTAATCACTGCCTAASGTGATTCTAAAAATGTATTGACTCGGGGTTACTTGTCTAATCAATTAGTGTTTTATTTTCCCTTTATTTTTTTTTAAATGTTAGAATTTTTCTTCCGCTATGACATTACGGAGTATTTTGAATAGATCGTTGACAAGAAAATTACAATTAAATCCATTTTTGTAACACAAAAAAATGTGGAAATATTCAAGGGGTGTGAATACTTTTTGAAGACACTATATATCTTTAGACCATCTGTGTGTGTGCCAAAGGAACTTCATTTAAGAGTTCAGTGTACAGTGGCAAGAAAGAGTATGTGAACCCTTTGGAATTACCTGGATTTCTGCATAAATTGGTCATCAAATTTGATCTGATCTTCATCTAAGTCACAACAATAGGCAAACACAGTGTGCTTAAACTAATAACACACAAATGATTGTATTTGTCTTGTCTATATTGAATACATAATTTAAATATTCACAGTGTAGGTTAGAAAAAGTATGTAAACCCCTAGGCTAATGACTTCTCCAAAAGCTAATTGGAGTCAGGAGTCAGCTAACCTGGAGTCCAATCAATGAGACGAGATTGGAGATGGTTAGAGCTGCCTTGCCCTATAAAAAAGCACTCACAAAATTTGAGTTTGCTATTCACAAGAAGCATTGCCTGATGTGAGCCATGCCTCAAACAAAAGAGATCTCAGAAGACCTAAGATTAAGAATTGTCAACTGGCATGAAGCTGGAAAGGGTTACAAAAGTATCTCTAAAAGCCTTGATGTTCATCAGTCCACAGTAAGACAAATTGTCTATAAATGGAGAAAATTCAGCACTGTTGCTACTCTCTCTAGGAGTGGCCATCCTGCAAAGATGACTGCAAGAGCACAACGTAGAATCCTCAATGAGTTAAGAAGAATCCTAGTGTCAGCTAAAGATTTACAGAAATCTATGGAACATGCTAACATCTCTGTTGACGAGTCTACGATACGTAAAACACTAAACAATAATGGTGTTCATGGGAGGACACCACTGAAGAAGCCACTGCTGTCCAAAAAAACATTGCTGCAAGTCTGAAGTTCACAAAAGAGCACCTGGATGTTCGACAGGGTTACTGGCAAAATATTCTGTGGACAGATTAAACTAAAGTTGAGCTGTTTCGTAGGAACACACAAAACTATGTGCAGAGAAAAAAAGGCACAGCACACCAACATCAAAACCTCACCTCAACTGTAAAGTATGGTGGAGGGAGCATCATGGTTTGGGGCTGCTTTGCTGCTTCAGGGCCTGGACAGCTTGCTATCATTGACTGGAAATTGAATTCCCAAGTTTATCAAGACCTTTTGCAGGAGAATGTAAGGCTATCTGTCCTCCAATTGAAGCTCAACAGAAGTTGGGTGATGCAACAGGACAATGACCCAAAACACAGAAGTAAATCAACAACAAAATGGCTTCAACAGAAGAAAATACGCTTTCTGGAGTGGCCCAGTCAGCTTCCTGACCTCAACCCGATTTGAGATGCTGTGGCATGACCACGAGCAGTTCACACCAGACATCCCAATAATATTGCTGAACTGAAACAGTTTTGTAAAGAGGAATGGTCAAAAATTCTTCCTGACCGTTGTGCAGGTCTGATCCGCAACTACAGAAAACGTTTGGTTGAGGTTATTGCTGCCAAAGGATGGTCAACCAGTTATTAAATCCAAGGGTTCATATACTTTTTACACCCTGCACTGTGAATGTTTACACAGTGTGTTCAATAAAGACATGAAAATGTATAATTGTTTGTGTGTTTATTAGTTTAAGCAGACTGTGGTGATCTATTGTTGTGACTTTAAATTTTATGACCAATTTATGTAGTAATCCAGGTAATTCCAAGCGGTTCACATACTGTTTCTTGCCACTGTACCTTCCCACAACAGGAAAGTGGTGTAATGTAGATCTCTGGTATGTGTTCTGTCAACTGTTGCCAGGCAACCTTTCAGAAGGCTCCACAGCCAAATGCAGCGATTGTTAACAAGCAACAGGGCCTTGAAAAAACTCTACCAAAAACTCAAAAGTAAATTAGTTTGATCCTGTGGCTCTCACACCATTTTATGGGATTGGCTTTCCCTTTAATGGGTCTGTTATTTTTTTCTTTATCTACAACCCTAATGCTTTAGGATGGGCTCTCGGACACTTTCTTTGGCTGTGGAGGAGCAGCTTCGTAGCCTCTGTCTGAAGGACTTTCCATGTGGGCATGGCTGTTGGGTGAGTCCACAAGCCATTTATGTATGAAGCTTTTTTGGCCACACATCAGATCAGGTTGGTGCAAAAGAGGGCAGACAAACTTGTGTGATTTCACTCAAAGATCCTAAGTCTCAATGTAATGGAATGGATGGTGCCAGAGATATATATATATATATATATATATAGTACATGGCTCTTGATGGTGCCATCCAGCGAGCAAGGTCACCTCTTGGTGGTTTCCTACTTTTTTCATGTACAAGTAGTGGATATGAATGAGGTGGACCAAAATACCATTGATTAACAGAAATGGAATGCTTTTTACCTCAACGGCATGTTCCTGTGCTGTTGTGTTTAGAGCAAATCCAGAGGGAGTATCTTTGAGGAACATAGTTGGGGCTACAGCGAGCAGGACGAGGGGAGAGAAGGTGCAGCCAAGGAGGAGGAGGAGGCCCTTATGGAGCACTTGACCAGTCCACTGTCCCCATGGCGACATGAGGGGTCATGGAGCCCCCAAGCCCCAACACTGAGAGAGCTGTCCGTGCGAACACCTGAACTTCTCCATGGCAACTTCATATTCAGCCACTTCAACACTCTACGTATTGTAGACAAGGGTGTGAGTATCTTAGCTGTCTGATAGCCAATGCTCACAAGCCTTGATTTATTTGTTGAGAAATCTTTTGGCTCCCGTTTATATTACCAGCCTTTATATAGCTGTCCTACTGAAATAAACAATTCATCCAACATTTTATTTTGTACAGTAATCGGCAATTATAGTAAGAAGTGCCATCACTTTGAGCAGGGCAGGCACAATGTGTGATGAATGCATTATTTGATAAGTCCCAGCAGTGTCATCTCGCATTTTCAAAAGACCAGCTATATAGAGGAAGACCCTCCCCCATATGTTCCTATCTATTTGAATGTGAATTCATACTGTCAGTGAATGGGTATTTTTGTGTGCATCAGGTCTCCATAGTCGATGATGGCGTGCTCAGGTTCTCCAATCTAAGAGAGTTAGTGCTGAGTGCCAACAAAATTTCTGAACTACAAGCAGAGTACCTGCCCTGCACTTTACAAGTGAGTCACACAACACAGGGAGAGGAGGGGCTGTGGCACATCAACCCATGTCTCATTGAATCCCACCACAGGGACACTCAGAGCGCCATTCGTCTGCACTGAACTATAGTAGGAGGAGTGATTCTGTGGAGTTAGGGTTGAGCCAGGATGTGGACATGAAGCTAGGGTGGGTTAAGTTTAGGGTTGAGCCAGGATGTGGACATGAAGCTAGGGTGGGTTAAAGTTAGGGTTGAGCCAGGATGTGGACATGAAGCTAGGGTGGGTTAGGGTTTAGGGTTAGGGTTGAGCCGGGATGTGGACATGAAGCTAGGGTGGGTTAAGGTTAGGGTTGAGCCAGGGTGTGGACATGAAGCTAGGGTGGGTTAGGGTAAGTTAGGGTTGAGCCGGGGTGTGGACATGAAGCTAGGGTGGGTTAGGTTAGGTTGAGCCGGGGTGTTGACATGAAGCTAGGGTGGGTTAAGGTTAGGGTTGAGCCGGGATGTGGACATGAAGCTAGGGTGGGTTAAGGTTAGTGTTGAGCCGGGGTGTGGACATGAAGCTAGGGTGGGTTAGCGTTAGGGTTGAGCCGGGATGTGAACATGAAGCTAGGGTGGGTTAGGGTTAGGGTTGAGCCGGGATGTGTACATGAATTTAAGGTAAGGAGTAGGGTTAGGGTTATGGCTAGGGTTAGGGTTCAACTGCGGTGTGGACATGAATCTAGGGTTTGGTCAAATTGATTAGAAAATTCACAGATGTTGATGTGATGTATCACTAAAAACATTCAAACAAGTAGGCCATATTACTTTTTCTATTATTCATGACATTGGTAGGGTAACCTTTAATATCATTGGGATGTTTTATGAACACTCTGATGCATATAGTGATCGTCTTTGATATCACTGCACAGTCCTTCAATTAAATGCATTGTATGTGTTCGTTTGAAAGGTTTTGGAGCTCTACGCCAACCAGGTTTCTAGCCTTAAAGGTCTTAGCAGCCAGCCTCTACCCTGCCTTCAGCATCTGGGTCTGGGCTGCAACAGGCTGGGTTCCCCCGCAGACATCCAGTACCTCACTGGAACTCTATGGTAAGTGCTCACACACAGGGCAAGTGACAAACAGTACAATTTCAATACTCATCTGCACTTGCTCACAATCACCAGCAGATGACAACAGACTCTAGCAATAATAGGAAGGGACATTACATTCCCTAGCAGTCATATGAATAATAATAACTTTCATTGTATAGCGCTTTTCAATTCAAGTAACAAAGTTATGCACATCATAAAATAATAAAATAAAAGTTCTAACAAAAGTAACCTTTGCGGGTGAAACGGAGGATCTTAGGAAAGGGGGATACCTAGTCAGTTCTACAACTGAATGCATTCAACTGAAATGTGTCTTCCACATTTAACCAAACCCCTCTGAATCAGAGAGGTGCGGGGAGCTGCCTTAATCGACATCCACGTCATCGGCGCCCAGGGAACAGTGTGCTCAGAACGACAGATTTTTACCTTTTGGTTACTGGCCCAACGCTGTGCCCGAAACCTACCTGCCGTCTATCTATAAGGGCCACAACATATTATAGTTACTAAAATACTATTTTCATAAAAAATATGAACTAGCTATCATGTATATTTATTTAGTCGCTATACCATCTAGTCCCAATATGAGAAACATACTTTTACATTTTTTTACCATGGCTGTTCAGGTTGTTTGATTTTGTTATAAGTGATGAAAAGACAGATCCCATACATACAGAGGCAGTTCCACAGCTTCCTCTCACCAGTTGTCAGCTCAGCCCTTGCATTCTGCCTCCCTCTTCAGGCCACGACTGGTATCTCTGGACCTGAGCTGGTCTGGCTTCCAAGGACAGCGTGCCCTAGTGGATGCCCTGGCCACCCTGCCTTGCCTGAGGACCTTGGTGCTGGAGGGCAACCCCCTTACCCTCACCCCTTCCTACCCAGGCTTCATCCTGGACAGCCTCCCGCGGCTGCTCTACCTGGACGCCACACGGGTTACACCGGATGATCACCATCGCTTTGAAGGCCTGGCCAAGATGAGAGGTTAAGCTATCAATCACCACACTATCACCATTGTCTTACATTCTATAGTGTGACAACTACGTCTGCGCTGATCGGTTGAGGGATGAGCGTTGTGTAGTAGTGACTCCACCTGACGTAACAATGCACTAATCACACAAGATTTTTTTTGTTTTTTTTGTCACCTTTATTTAACCAGGTAGGCCAGTAGAGAACAAGTTCTCATTTACAACTGCGACCTGGCAGTTGTAAATGATAGTTGATCTGATTGTACATCGGATTCGCCAGGCATGAATCAGCACCCCTTACCTGTTCAATGATGTGGACACATAGTGTATTTTCATATTGAAGGAGCCTGCCTTACAGTGATTCTTGAAAGTGCATTCTACTCACTAAACCAGTTATTATCTTCCTCTTTATCTCAGGCATTTCCCAGCAGTTGCTTGTGTTCTCATCACTCTGTTAGGCCTGTGCATTTCATCATCAATGAGAGCCAAGTACGCTAGCCAAAAAATCAACTAGATTCAGCCGATCACATACAGTGCCTTCAGAAAGTATGCATACCGCTTTACTTATTTGACATTTTGTTGTGTTACAGCCTGAATTCAAAAGAGATTACAGCCTGAGATTAAATAGATTTTTTCTCACCCATCTACACACAATACCCCATAATGACAAAGCGAAAACAGGGTTTTAGACATTTTTGAAAATTAAATACAGAAATGTCTCATTTACATAAGTATTCACACCCCCGAATCAAGACATGTTAGTCAATTCATGGTAGTCTTTTGAACAACTGGATTATTCTTAAGAAAATTATTCAAGTTCTGTCAAGTTGGTTGTTGATCATTGCTTGACAGACATTTTCAAGTCTTGCCATAGATTTTCAAGCCGATTTAAGTCAAAACTGTAACTAGGCCACTCAGGAACATTCAATATCGTCTTGGTAAGCAACTCCCGTGTTTATTTGGCCTTGTGTTTTAGATTATTGTCTTGCTGGAAGGTGAATTTTTCTCCCAGTCTGTTGGAAAGCAGACTGAACCAGGTTTTCCTCTAGGATTTTGCCTGTGCTTAGCTCTATTCCGGGTTTTAAAAAAATATATATAAACTCCTTAGTCCTTGCCGATGACAAGCATACCCATAACATGATGCAGCCACCACTATGCTTGAAAATTTGAAGAGTGGTACTCAGTTATCTGTTGGATTTGCCCTAGGACATAAAGTTCATTTCTTTTGCAGTTTTACTTTTGTGCCTTATTGCAAACATGTGTTTTGGAATATTTATATTCTGTACAGGCTTCCTTCCTTTCACTCTGTCATTTAGGTTAGTATTGTGGAGTAAATACAAGGTTGTTGATCCATCCTCAGTTTTCTCCTATCACAGCCATTAAAGTCTGTAACTGTTTTAAAGTCACCATTGGCCTCATAGTGAAATCTGAGTGGTTTCCTTCCTCTTCGGCAACTGAGTTAAGAAGGACGCCTGTATCTTTGTAGTGACTGGGTGTATTGATACACCACCCAAAGTGTAATGAATAACTTCACCATGCTCAAAGGGATATTCAATGTCTGCTTTTTACATTTTTAGCCATCTACCAATAGATGCCCTTCTTTGCGAGGCATAGGAAAACCTTCCCTGTTTTTGTGGTTGAACCTGTATTTGAAATTCACTGCTTGACTGGGGGACCTTACAGATAATTGTATGTATGGAGTAGTCAATCAAAAATCATGTTTAACACTATTATTGCACACATAGTGAGTCCATGCAACTTATTATGTGACTTGTTAATCACATGTTTACCCTTCAACTTATTTAGACTTGCCATAACAAAGGGGTTGAATACTTATTGACTCAAGACATTTCAGCTTTACATTTTTTATTAATTTGTAAAAATGTGTAAAAACATAATTCCACTTTGACATTATGGGCTATTGTGTGTAAGCTAGTGACACAATTTAAATTGAATCCATTTTAAATTCAAGCTGTTAACACAACAAAATGTGGAAAAAGTCAAGGGGTGTGAATACCTTCTGAAGGCACTATATACAGTTGAAGTCGGAAGTTAACATACACCTTAGCCAAATACATTTAAACTCAGTTTTTCCCAATTCCTGACATTCAATCCTAGCAAAAATTCCCTGTCTTAGGTCAGTTAGGATCACCACTTAATTTTAAGAATGTGAAATGTCAGAATAATAGTAGAGAGAATTATTTATTTCAGCTTTTATTTCTTTCATCACATTCCCAGTGGGTCACAAGTTTACATACACTCAATTAGTATTTGGTAGCATTGCCTTTAAATTGCTTAACTTGGGTCAAACGTTCCGGGTAGCCTACCACAAGCTTCCCACAATAAGTTGGGTGAATTTTGGCCCATTCCTTCTGACAGAGCTGGTGTAACTGAGTCAGGGTTGTAGGCCTCCTTGCTCGCTTTTTCAGTTGTGCCCACAAATATTCTATGGGATTGAGGTCAGGGCTTTGTGATGGCCTCTCCAATACCTTGACTTTGTTGTCCTTAAGCCATTTTGCCACAACTTTGGAAGTAGGCTTGGGGTCATTGTTCATTTGGAAGACCCACTTGCGTCCAAGCTTTAACTTCCTGACTGATGTCTTGAGATGTTGCTTCAATATATCCACATAATTTTCCTACCTCATGATGCTATCTATTTTGTGAAGTGCACCAGTCCCTCCTGCAGCAAAGCACCGCCACAACATGATGCTTCCACCCCCATGCTTCACGCTTGGGATGTTGTTCTTTGACTTGCAAGCCTCCCCCTTTTTCCTCCAAACATAACGATGGTCATTATGGCCAAACAGTTATATTTTTGTTTCATCAGACCAGAAGACATTTCTCCAAAAAGTACAATCTTTGTCCCCATGTGCAGTTGCAAACCGTTTTTTTTATGGTGGTTTTGGAGCAGTGGCTTCTTCCTTGCTGAGCGGCCTTTCAGGTTATGTCAATATAGGACTCGTTTTACTGTGGATATAGATACTTTTGTACCTGTTTCCTTCAGCATCTTCACAAGGTCCTTTGCTGTTGTTCTGGGATTGATTAAAACTTTTCGCACCAAAGTACCTTCATCTCTAGGAGACAAAACACATCTCCTTCCTGAGCGGAATGACGGCTTTGTGGTCCCATGGTGTTTATACTTGCGCACTATTGTTTGTACAGATGAACGTGGTACCTTCAGGCATTTGGAAATTGCTCCCAATGATGAACCAGACTTGTGGAGGTCTACAACTTTTTTTCTGGGGTCTTGGCTGATTTCTTTTGATTTTCCATGATGTCAAGCAAAGAGGCACTGAGTTGAAATAAGTTAAATAATATGTCTGTAAACAATTATTGGAAAAATTACTTGTGTCATGCACACAGTAGATGTCCTAACCGAATTGCCAAAACTATAGTTTGTTTAACAAGAAATTTGTGGAGTGGTTGAAAAACGAGATTTAATGACTCCATCCTAAGTGTATGTAAACTTCCGACTTCAACTGTATCTCTGTATTATGCGTGTGGGAATACTTTGGAACAGATTTACCAAAATGAAATCCCTTGGAGCTGATTTGCTGGTGGTTTTACAGTCTTTTATGTCCAACAAGTAAAATAATGAAACTTGGGGGGCCAAATAAAATAACCTTGGGAAAATGCATCAGCCTGCTTTTGAAGAGTAAGATGGTTATGTTCCATCCACAGACCGGATAGTGGACCAGGCCATGGCAACAGTGACGGTGCGAAGGATCAGGGGTGTCCCGGACCCACTGCTGACTGTGGATGAGAGTGCCCCTGAGTTCCCTGTGGTCAGCTACAGCTACTTTGTCAACTATGAGTTCCTCAGCCAACCACCCCCTGGCAACAAGGCATGATATCCCATTTTTCTGTTTAGTCATTCAACTTAATTAATTGTCATATTACAATCTAGTTATTGATTGGTCACAGCAGGCTGGCAGTGACACTGCATCCACATCTGATCCAATGACACCCATAGCGGAGAAGATGGATGGGGGCATCGTTGGTATCTATCAGACACCAAAAGAGAACTGTGAGGAGGAAACAACCAACACTCCAATACCAGACACCCCAGCCAGGACAATGGAGAGTTTGGAAACTAACCATTGTTCCATTGATGGTAAACAACTTTCAGTGCTTTCAGAAAGTATTCATACTCCTTGACTTATTCCACATTTTGTTGCGTTACAGCCTGAATTCAAAATTAATTAAACAGATTTTTTTTCTCTCACCCATCTACACACAACAACCCATAATGACAAAGTGAAAACATATTTTTTGAAATCTTTGCAAATTTATTGAAAATTAAATACAGAAATAATTAATTTACATAAGTATTCAAATGCTATGACACTCCAAATTGAGCTCAAGTGCATCCAATAGCCTTTGATCATCCTCGAGATGTCACTTCAACTTGATTAGAGTCCACCTGTAGCCAATTCAATTATTTGGACATGATTTATAAAGAAACACACCTGTCTATATAAGGTCCCACACTTGACAGTGCATGTCAGAGCCGAAACTATACCATGAAGTCCAAGGAACTGTCCAAAGAGCGCCGAGATAGGCTTGTGGTCATATATCTGGGGAAGGGTATAAAACAATTTCTAGAGTGTTGAAAGTTTCCAAGAACACAGTGGTCTCCATCATTAGGAAATTGAAAAAATGTGGAACTACCCAGACTCTGCCTAGAGCTGGCCTTCCGACCAAACTGAGCACATGGGCAAGAAGGACCTTGGTCAGGGAGGTGACCAAGAACCCAATGACCATTCTGACAGAACTACAGAGTTCCTTGGCTGAGATAGGAGAACCTGCCAGAAGCAAATGTCTCTACAGCACTTCACCAATCTGGGCTTTATGGGAGAGTGGCTAGATGGAAGCCACTCCTGAGAAAAAGGCACATGACCGCACGCCTGGAGTTTGCAAAAAGTTATGTGAAAGACTCTCAGATCTTAAGGCAAACGATTCTGTGGTCTGATGAGACAAAAATGTAACCTTTTGGCCTGAATGCAAAGCGCTGTCTGGAGAAAACCAGGCACAGCTCATCACCCGACGAACACCATCCCTACAGTGAAGCATGGTGGTGGCAGTATCATGCTATGGGGATGCTTTTCAGCGGCAGGGACTGGTAAGGATAGAAGAAACAACAAATGGAGCCAAATAAAGGGAAAGTCTTGATGAGAACCTGCTTCAGAGTGCAAACAAATTTAGACTGGGGCAAAGATTTATGTTCCAACAGGACAATGAGCCCAAGCATACAGCCAAAGCAATGCTGTAATTGCTACAGAATAAGAATGTGAAAGTCCTTGAGTGGCCCAGCCAAAACCCAGACGTGAATCCCATTGTAAATCTGTGAGAAGACTTGATGATTGTTGCGCCCTATCTAACGTCACAGAGTTTGAGAAAATCTCAAAATGCAGATGTGCAAAGCTGATACATACCCAAGATGACTCAAAACTGTAATCGCCGCCAAAGGTGCTTCTACAAAGTATTGGGGTATGTATATGAGATATTTCTATATTTCATTTTCAATAAATATGCAAAACATTCTAAACATGTTTTCACTGTGTAGTTATGGGGTTTTGTGTGTGTGTGTATATGGGTGAAAGAAAAATAAAATGGATTAAATATATGTTTAGGCTGTAACACAACAAAATGTGTCAAAGGGTATGAGTACTTTAACTACCACACAGAAGGCTTCCTGAGCAGAAGGCTTCCTGTATTGCAGGTTCTCATCATAAATTAAGGTAGTGTGATCATGATGATAACTTTTGCCAAGTATCAGAGAACACTATGCAGAGTTGTTAAGGGCCAAGGAACATTAATTAAAGGGATATTGTCCAGAAATGTTAACTGAATCTTGTTTTTTTACCTTCAGAGGAGTTGTATTTCCTACAATTTTAATACAAGCTTTACAGAAAGGCCTGTGATGTGAAGATAGACTTCCAGTCATTGCGATAATGCTAATTAGCATGGCTTGCTCAACTACCTTCAAACTGCACGCACAGACACAAAACTACTATCCATGAGTTCATCTGACTCTGGGTAAGTAGAAAATTATTACCAAAATCTCACACTATCCCTAGATTAATATTTGAGGGAAGCAGGACCGTGCTTAGGATGCCTTTTCATTTGATTCCACTAGGTGATTCTTGAAACCTCCATCGCCTGACCTGAGCTTTTACTGATCTCATCCTCTGTCATCTATAAAATCACTCTGTGTCTTTAGTTAGTAACAACTATTTATCTCTCTCTCTCACTGCCCCCATTTTGCAGTGATAATGAACAGCACACATAAGCTGGCATGGGCAGAGTCCATGGACTATGACCACACAAGTGTGCATAGTTTTGGTGACCTGGGGTCCTTCAAGTCCTTTGTCCTTCGTGGGCTCTGGTTGACTGTGGAGGAGGAGAAGGTACAGAACAAAATAGACACTCCGCACCATGCAAACAAAGACAGTTCACATACTCCCACACCCACATACTGAGTCCTCTAGATGCATAGATTTATGTTTAGGTTGATGCATGGATGTCTTGTGAGGATTGAGTTATTGTTATCTGACTATTATTTGGCTTTTTTTAGGTCCTCTCATGGCCTGCCCCTTCAGGAGAACAGCCAATAACCACATCTACAACAGAAAAGAAAGGGGGGAAAGAGGTGATGTTACACAATTTGTAATCTCTCATGGAAGTGACAAACTTTAGCCAGAATTTTACTTCTGGGTAAACGAGATTACACAATTTAACAGTCCTTATAGTCTGGTGATGGAAAGGTTCTCAACAATGTCATTTTTTCAGAAAGGTTTATAGTTTCACTTAACAGCTGATAAACTTTCCTTGTTAGTGGCACCGTATCACATGCCATAACCTGTTTTTCAGCATAGTCATGTAGAAGGTCATTGCTTCCTCATATAATTTATGTGGCTGTTTTGTGTTTGTGGTTAACACAATGACACTCAAACTAGTATAGTTACAGTACATCACATTTTTGAACTGGTTACAATCACTTACAAGCCATGGTAGTGTGAAAAAATATTTCAGATATACTATTAAAAAAGCATAACCATTAATCTGACGAGATCACGTCCAGTGAGTCCATTTTGTTTTTTAATTTATATTTATTTAACCTTTATTTAACCAGGTAGGCTAGTTAAGAACAAGTTCTCATTTACAACTGCGACCTGGCCAAGATAAAGCAAAGCAGTGCGACACAAACAACAACACAGAGTTACACATGGAATAAACAAACATACAGTCAATAACACAATAGAGGAAAAAATGTCTATAAACAGTGTGTGCAAATGAGGTAAGATAAGGGAGGTAAGGCAATAAATAGGCCATAGTGGCGAAATAATTACAATTTAGCAATTAAACACTGGAGTGATAGATGTGCAGAAGATGAATGTGCAAGTAGAGATACTGGGGTGCAAAGGAGCAAAACAATAAATAACAGTATGGGGATGAGGTAGTTGGATGGGCTATTTACAGATGGGATATGTACAGGTGCAGTGATCTGTGAGCTGCTCTGACAGTTGGTGCTTAAAGTTAGTGAGGGAGATATGGGTCTCCAACTTCAGTGATTTTTGCAATTCGTTTCAGTCATTGGCAGCAGAGAACTGGAAGGAAAGGCTTTTGGGGTGACCAGTGAAATATACCTGCTGGAGCGTGTGCTACGGGTGGGTGTTTCTATGGTGACCAGTGAGCTGAGATAAGGCAGGGCTTTACCTAGCAAAGACTTATAGATGACCTGGAGCCAGTGGGTTTGGTGACGAATATGAAGCGAGGGCCAGCCAACGAGAGCATACAGGTCGCAGTGGTGGGTAGTATATGGGACTTTGGTGACAAAATGGATGGCACTATGATAGACTACATCCAGTTTGCTGACTAGAGTGTTGGAGGCTATTTTGTAAATGACATCGCCGAAGTCAAGGATTGGCAGGATAGTCAGTTTTACCAGGGTATATTTGGCAGCATGAGTGAAGGATGGTTTGTTGTGAAATAGGAAGCCGGTTCTAGATTTAGTTTTGGATTGGAGATGCTTAATGTGAGTCTGGAAGGAGAGTTTACAGTCTAACCAGACACCTAGGTATTTGTAGTTGTCCACATATTCTAAGTCAGAACCGTCCAGAGTAGTGATGCTGGACGGGTGGGCAGGTGCGGGCAGCAATCGGTTGAAGAGCATGCATTTAGTTTTACTTGCATTTAAGAGCAGTTGGAGGCCACGGAAGGAGAGTTGTATGGCATTGAAGCTCGTCTGGAGGTTAGTTAACACAGTGTCCAAAGAGGGGCCAGAAGTATACAGAATGGTGCCGTCTGCATAGAGGTGGATCAGAGAATCACCAGCAGCAAGAGCAACATCATTGATGTATACAGAGAAAAGAGTCGGCCCGAGAATTGAATCCTGTGGCACCCCCATAGAGACTGCCAGAGGTCCGGACAACAGGTCCTCCGATTTGACACACTGAACTCTGTCTAAGAAGTAGTTGGTGAACCAGGCGAGGCAGTCATTTGAGAAACCAATGCTTTTGAGTCTGCCGATAAGAATGTGGTGATTGACAGAGTCAAAAGACTTGGCCAGGTGGATGAATACAGCTGCACAGTATTGTCTCTTATCAATGGCGGTTATGATATCGTTTAGGACCTTGAGTGTGGGTGAGGTGCACCCATGACCAGCTCGGAAACCAGATTGCATAGCAAGGTACGGTGGGATTCGAAATGGTCGGTGATCTGTTTGTTAACTTGGCTTTCGAAGACCTTAGAAAGGCAGGGTAGGATAGATATAGGTCTGTAGCAGTTTGGGTCTAGAGTGTCTCCCCCTTTGAAGAGGGGGATGACTGCGGCAGCTTTCCAATCTTTGGGGATCTCAGACGATACGAAAGAGAGGTTGAACAGCCTAGTAATAAGGGTTACAACAATTTCGGCTGATAATTTTAGAAAGAGAAGGTCCAGATTGTCTAGCCCTGCTGATTTGTAGGGGTCCAGATTTTGCAACTCTTTCAGAACATCAGCTATCTGGATTTGGGTTAAGAAGAAATGGGGGAGGCTTGGGCAAATTGCTGTGGGGGGTGCAGGGCTGTTGACCAGGGTAGGTGTAACCAGGAGGAAAGCATGGCCAGCCGTAGAAAAATGCTTATTGAAATTCTCAATAATTGTGGATTTATCGGTGGTGACAGTGTTTCCTAGCCTCAATGCAGTGGGCAGCTGGGAGGAGGTGCTCTTATTCTCCATGGACTTTACAGTGTCCCAGAACTTTTTGGAGTTTGTGCTGCAGGATGCACATTTCTGTTTGAAAAAGCTAGCCTTTGCTTTCCTAACTGCCTGTGTATATTGGTTCCTAACTTCCCTGAAAAGTTTAATATCGCGGGGGCTATTTGATGCTAATGCCGTATGCCACAGGATGTTTTTGTGCTGGTCAAGGGCAGTCAGGTCTGGAGTGAACCACAGGCTATATCTGTAATGGGCTATATCCGTTGTTACAAATATCTATATTTGTAACAACGTAAGCTACCATTTCAGTCATCAGACGATTTTTCTCTGCCTTTTTACAGTATGTAGTAATCCAACACATGATATGTCTAATGGAAACCTTTTATGAACGCATTTATGGTAACAGATACGACTAGCACAAAATAAGTATTATTTTGTCTTTTGGACAGTGTGCGCGACCACCAAGCAACACTTGTTCCAACCAAAAATCAAAAGACAAGAAGAAGAAGAAAGACTCAATAATGGACCTGGTCCAGGACACTCCCATCAGAAGAACCCTGGGCTCGATCCATGTGCCACTACAGGACCTGGTGTCTGGTGATCAGAGAGTTGATGCCCTGTGCAACCTTGGGGTGCTGCTCACAGAGCAAAGCACCAGGGCCATGCCACCCCGAGATAAGGTACTCTGTAGCTTGTGACTCTCCTCTTTCTCTGCAAGCAAAGTACAACTATCAAAGTGAAAATATGTGCCAAAGTTGACACCAGAGGCCCTTTGCTCTACATTATCTATATTAAAGTATTGGGGAAATGCCACAGTACTGGAATTATGAGACTTATTTTTCACTTAAACAAAAACAATAGAACAATGACTACTTTGAACAATTTACACAGTAAATAAATGAAACATGTAGGTCTACTGGAAAAACTGTGCAGATGCAAAGTATGGTAACAGAATTACGGTAAAATCTCCTTCAGTTTTATAGTTTTATTTCAACAATTTCTAGAGTGTTGAAAGTTTCCAAGAACACAGTGATCTCCATCATTAGGAAATTGAAAAAATGTGGAACTACCCAGACTCTGCCTAGAGAAACTGAGCACAGTTTGGTCGCAACTGTGGGTTGACAGTGCATGTCAGAGCAAAAACCAAGCCATGAGGTCAAAGGAATTGTCCGTAGAGTTCTGAGACAGGATTGTGTCGAGGCACAGATCTGGGGAAGGCTACCAAAAAATGTCTGCAGCATTGAAGGTCACCAAGATCACAGTGGCCTACATCATTCTTAAATGGAAGAGGTTTGGAACCAACAAGACTCTTCCTAGAGCTGGCCGCCCGGCCAAACTGAGCAATCGGGGGAGAGGGGCCTTGGTCATGGAGGTGACCAAGAACCGATGCTCACTCTGACAGAACTCCAGAGTTCCTCTGTGGAGATGGGAGAACCTTCCAGAAGGACAACCATCTCTGCAGCACTCCACCAATCAGGCCTTTATGGTAGAATGGCCAGACGGAAGCCACTGCTCAGTAAAAGGCACACGATAGCCCGCTTGGAGTTTGCCAAAAGGCACCTAAAGGACTCTTAGACCATGAGAAACACAATTCTCTGGTCTGGTGAAGCCAAGATTGAACTCTTTGGCCTGAATGCAAAGCATCACGTCTGGAGGAAACCAGGCACCGCTCATCACCTGGCCAAAACCATCCCTACGGTGAAGCATGGTGGTGGTAGCATCATGCTGTGGGGATGTTTTTCAGCGGCAGGGAGACTAGTCAGGATTGAGGGAAAGATGAATGGAGCAAAGTACAGAGAGATCCATGATGAAAACCTGCTCCAGAGCGCAGGTTCACCTTCCAACAGGACTACAACCCTAAGCACACAGCCAAGACAACGCAGGAGTGGCTTTGGGACAAATCTCTGAATGTCCTTGAGTGGCCCAGCCAGAGGCCGGTCTTGAACCCTGTTGAACATCTCTGGAGAGACCTGAAAATAGCTGTGCAGCAATGCTCCCCATCCAACCTGACAGCTTGAGAGGATCTGCAAAGAAGAATGGGAAAAACTCCCCAAATATAGGTGCCAAGCTTGTAGCATCATACCCAAGAAGACTCAAAGCTGTAATCGCTGCCAAAGGTGCTACAACAAAGTACTGAGTAAAGGGTCTGAATATTTATGTAAATGTCATATTTCAGTAAAGAAATGTATACATTTGCAAACACTTCTAAACACCTGTTTTTACTTTGTCATTATGGGGTATTTTGTGTAGATTGATGAAGAAAAAAATCTCTTAAATCCATTTTAGAATAAGG
Source organism: Salvelinus sp. IW2-2015 (assembly GCF_002910315.2). Classification (NCBI taxonomy): domain Eukaryota; kingdom Metazoa; phylum Chordata; class Actinopteri; order Salmoniformes; family Salmonidae; genus Salvelinus; species Salvelinus sp. IW2-2015. Next base: position 19,733,534 of record NC_036872.1, read on the forward strand.
ATGTAGCGTAACAAAATGTGGAAAAGTCAAGCGGTCTGAATAGTTTCCGAATGCACTGTACATGTCTGACATGCTTTGTAATTTTCTACAGGACCCAAGTAAGAAAGCCAAACATGACAAGAAGAAGGAGGACAAGAAAACTAAGTCAAGTGCTGACAGTGCAGGGGGGCAGAAGAATGTTGCACCACCCTCTAAAAGTGAGCAAAAATACATAGCAACTGTGTAGGCGTTGATCAGTTCTTAGGCCAGTTTTACCTAGATGAAAAATAGAATCCCTTAGCCTTCCTAGTTTCTAGAGAATAATATATTTGTGTAAGGTACACAATGTACGGGAAAACATTTACAATTCCATGTAAAATGGTACCAAATAAGTTGTTCAGAAGATTAAATATTTCCCTTCATACTTATAGGTAAAGGAAAAGGATGGAAGGAAAGCCAGGCAGATTTCCGCATGGACGACAACTCTGCTCCCAGTCCAAACCAGTTCGAGTCAATGACTGTGGAGTTCACTGTGCATCTGGATAAATGGCATTCAGCCTCAGAAGCTCATCACCTGGTTCACCCATGATGCGCCATCAGCCTAGCTATTTGTAATGAAGAAAAACAAAAAGTTGTCATGACAAAATTTGGGTATTAAAACCAATTACGAACTCAAATTGGTCAAGTTTATGATAATACAATGCACCCTTTTTGTCCCTCATGTTCCTAGTAGCTATATCAAAATATTGTGAAATTCAATTTTCAAAAGTTAATGGATCTAATAGCAGGAACTGGACATAGTCTACGAAAGTCACAAGGAATGAAGAATATCCAAATGACAAAGCGCAAGGCACGCCCTTCAAGGTTATAGGATCAATCGGTGACAATACATTTAATGCAACTTCCCTTCAGGGAAGCGAGGTAACTTGCATTTAGTAACCATAGTCGAGTCAATTCGCAACGATTCTCTAGACGAATATCATAACTTCTTAAAAACGCGGGTATGGTAGTATTTCTAAAGAATTATAACTGGATCAAGCAAATTATAAACGGAGTATTTCAGCAACAGGTGCGCAAACATTGATTGTGCATCCTTCCCGCTAAGGATTGTATGGCGGTAATTGTCGAACAACACTTCAGTTCCCCCCCGAAACTCACTTCCTAAGTAGGCTACAACTATTTTGATGGTCTCTTCGTCTTTGTTTTTAATATCAAGTAAGTGAATTAGTGTTGTATTGAAACTCTTTTTTTAATGGCTAAGAATAAAAATGTTTGAATAGGCGCATAAAAAATGAAAATAAACCAAATATCTTGGGCTTGATAGGATAAATGATCAATTGTTAATCAATCACGCATTATATTGTATTTCCTTGTTTTATAATAAGTAAATACAGTCTAGTATAAAATAACTAGTGTAACTAGTATATAATTGACAAATAGTTTTGTGGTGTAGCCTAAACTATTATCAACTATTATCATAAGGTTCTTTAGGCTTCACCTGAGTGCTGGAACATTATTGAGGTTTTTCAGTTTCTGTTTATAAAACACACAAGACATCTTGCTCTTAAAAGAAAATCAGAATTAAACAAAACTTAAATTGTAACTAAATCAAGTGAGTTTTGGACCCTGTTTCCTTTTTGTAGGCCTATGGGAATCACAGGAGGTTGGTCGCACCTTAATTGGGGAGGACTGGCTCGTGGTAATGGCTGGAGCGGAATTGGTGGAATGGTTTCAAATACCATTCCATTTGCTCCATTCCAGCTATTATTATGAGCAGTCCTCCCCTCTGCAGGCTCCACTGATGGGAATTGCTTGTTGGCTTCATTCAAGCACCCTGTTATTGCTTTACGAAATAAGCAACACAATCTCACATTCAATTCGTGCAAATATGTACAAAAAGTATTTCAGCAGATTTCGTGCATTTTTGTGTGAAAATACACACATTTTTTGTGCGACTTAATTCGTAGGAAAAGACACTTTTGTGTGACTTCATTTTTGGAAAATACCTTTTTGGGGGGCAAACTTCCAAGCAATCTTTTTAAAGTTATTAGAGCAATGCATTTTGGCAAATTATCTTTTACGCAGCCTTTTTATGTGTCCCACATAAAACAAACGTGTTAACAACCCAATATTGTTAATCAACCAGGTTTTATTAATACCAATGCTGTTTTCTATGCTTGTTTTTGCTTAATACTTGGGTATAATGGTGCTAAGCCGCACAAAAATGCACAAAATCTGCTGAAATACTTTTTGTAGATATTTGCACTAATTGAGTGTGAGATTGTGTTGCAACAGGATAGAATAGGGCCGACATATGCAGCTTTTAACAAATGCAGTCTCAGCTAAAGCGGGAACATTGCCTTTAAATTTCAATTACGATGTAAAGCTGAACTTCTGTGATGCGGATTGAATAGAGCCTCTAATTTACCTGTCTAGACACCCACTTGTTAAGCATAGCCTAGGTCTAATGTTGCGTTCATAACCAAGTGGCAAACTCTTCTATCATCTAAATTCTCTGACCTCTGACATCACCCACTAAGGAAATTACCTTGATAACAGCATTTTTGGCAGTTAAATTAAAAAACAAAACATTATTTATAAAAAGCAATTTAAGAATATGGCTTTTGAACACTATGATTTGTTTACAAGCATAATAGCTGTAATTGTAGTTTATGGTTGACACAGCTTGTGGTCAATTAGCATCCAACTGGTATTTCCGACATCACAACTGGTAATTACCACCTTTCCACTTGATTATGAATGCAGCATTACATATTCCACAAACATGGTTTATTATTCTGTGGTGGAGAAAGTCCCAGAGGTAGACTGGGCACCAGCCTGTTTGTGTCATCATGCCACCCCTTGTCATGCCAAACAGCTGACATGATAGCACGAACATACTGTATCTGGGACCAGGCTACCGCAGAGGCACAATTATGTGTGACCTGCATACTTTTGGTATGAGACAATATAAGTTTGCCGCTTGTAGTCTATTGTAGGCTTACTACATATACCGGTAGATACAGTACATACTGAATGACGGCACAAACAGTCATTCTGTTACCAAACTTTGCATCTGCACTGTTCTTCAAGAAAAGGTGTTTTTGTAAAGTTCAGTGGAAATTGTTAAAAGTAGTCCTTGTGCATAGAGTTGTATGGTTTGCTTAACTTTGCAATCATTTGTTTGACTTACATTTTAAAGTGAAACATCTTAGTCTCAGTGTCACTCTGTTACAGTGGAATTGCCCATAGGCTACCAGTGCCAATTATGTCTCCTTGTTGCTAAAACGTATTGTGCTTTCAATTCTTTTCAGAACCATGAGGATCCTCTTCAGAAACCTACGCCTCAGTAGATGGTCCATTGTCATTGGGACTGCATTGGTGTCATTGATTGGTGTCATCTTTATGACGATGGACGTCAATGTCTCACTAACATATAGGGGAGAGCTCAGAGTGTGGCGTAAGAACCACACAGATTGGCATTGGAACACCTCTGCCTCCACCACACCACCGCTGTCACAGCCCACTGTGGATGTTTTCAAGTGTTCCCTCAATGACAGCATGCAGAATATTCCGTCCTCTGTCCCACCTCCCCACCGTAACTTCCTCATGTATAAACACTGCAGGACATTCCCCCGCCTGCTGTCTCCAACACCCTGTGAGAATGACCTTTTTCTCCTGCTGGCCATTAAGTCCACAGCCATCCAGGTGGATCGCAGGATTGCGCTCCGGAGCACTTGGGGGAAGAGGGGATATGTTCAGGGTAAAAGGGTGAAACTGTTGTTCTTGGTAGGTAAGTCGTTAGACAGAATACAGGGATTCCTGCTGCAGCAGCTACTGGAGTGGGAGAGCAGGCAGTTTGGGGACATCCTGCAGTGGGATTTTGAGGACAGTTTTTTCAACCTGACCCTGAAGGAGGTCCACTTCCTGAACTGGTTCACCTGTGAGTGCCAGTGGGCCCACTTTGTGTTCAAAGGGGACGATGACGTTTTTGTTCACACCAGCAATCTGGTTGAATATGTTAAAGGCCACAAGCCGTCTGAGCAACTCTTCGCTGGTGACATAATTTCAAGAGCCTATCCAATCCGGCAGAACCAATGGAAGTACTTCATACCAGAGGAGATGTACCCCAACAAGCCATATCCTCCATACGCTGGCGGTGGGGGCTACCTGATGTCACGTCAGACTGTGCTGAGCCTGGGAGTGGCAGTGTCCAGCACTGACCTCTTCCCCATTGATGATGTCTTTGTGGGCATGTGCCTGCAGAAGATTAATGTCACGCTGACACACCACTCTGGCTTCAGGACCTTTGGGTTCCATCAGGTGGTGTCACATTTCAACCCCTGCATTTACAGGGAGATCATGCTGGTGCACAAACTGAATCCCACCGAGATGTGGACCATGTGGTCTCTACTGCAGGACACAAAGCTGAAGTGCTTTAGATTAAGGATATGAGGCATCAGGTGTTGTGTGTATCTTTCTGTACTTGTCTGTCTCACTACTGTAAAAGAAGCATTCCTTTCATAGAGAAATTATCCTTTTATAAGTTGTCAAAAATAGCTTCCTTTCCTTCATCCATATTAATATTTGAAGTATTCTGACATATTGGCTTTACTGTGTATTCAGTTCAGCAAAGATGGTGTACGAGCCCTACTGAGATTTGACACTTATGACAAGGAAGTTTCTAGAATGTTTCTTGGGTTCTAGGAAGGTCGAACAGAAACTTTAAAAACAGGTCTAGTGAGTTACAGAGGTACTGATGGGTAACAAACTTAACAGGTCTAGTGTGCTGTGGGGGGAGGGGAGCTGTGGTGTAGAATTATTAGAAACAATAAATTGTTTGAGGGAGCAGTGTTTAAAACTTGTCTACTATAGCTGAAATCTGTGGATTGTAAATGTATATTTAAATGTGATGTCATAATGCTTTCTGAAACATGTGGTCATTTCCAGGGTTTTGTCAGCTTCTGTTCAGATGAACTTTATTGCATAGCAGAGCCAGTACTTTCTTATGAGGAAGTAGATTGTGTAAAGAAAATATAAGAGAACAAAATTAAAAGAAATACTGTAATATGAAATGTGTTTGAAGGGTAATTTCATGTGAGCTCCTGCAAATGTTTTGAGACACAAACTTTTAAAATGCATCCATAAATTTCATTTATTTTTGTACAGATATTCAACGTTTAAAAAGTTAGGTACAAAAATGCATGAGCATTATACCATATCTTTACAATATTGTATGCTCTTAAATTATAATTGAATTATGCAATGTTCTTGTAAAGGCCATTTAAAAAAGAACCAAGGATTTTAAGATAGGAGATAAATAAAGTGTGTGCAGTCCTTTAGGTTTGTTTAGCGGTTTCAACCTTGACCACGATCCCACTGTCCTATGAGCCCGAGGTCGGGTGTTTTTTACTGAAAGTCAACCAGCGTTGGGTTTCACTGTTCCAACACTTCCAGTAAGCAGGAACCAGCCATGCCCCTCTGCATACCTTTCCACCACACAATTATCACACCGACAGGTTGACAAGGCAACCTTTTTCAAAGTGTGTCCAATCGTAAAAAAGATAACTATAGCCTCTCAACTTTGCACTCTGAAGAGGCATGTAAATTTGTGCACCTCACCACTTCCTTGTGGGTGGCACCTGTTTTTCAGCAGTCATGCAAAATGTGATAGAATGTACTGTATGTGGTTGAAAAGGTGGCTGTTATCTGTTTGTATACTGAACAAAAATCTAAATGCAACATGTAACAATTTAAACGATTTTACTGCGTTACAGTTCATATAAGGAAGTAAGTCAATTTAAATAAATTCATTAGGCCCTAATCTATGGATTTCACATGACTGGGAATACAGATATGAATCTGTTGGTCACCAATACCTTTAAAAAAAAAGTAGGGGCGTGGATCAGAAAACCAGTCAGTATCTGGTGTGACCATTTGCCTCATGCAGCGTGACACATCTCCTTGGCATAGAGTTGATCAGGCTTTTGATTGTGGCCTGTGGAATATTGTTCCACTCCTCTTCAATGGCTGTGTGAAGTTGGTGGATATTGGCGGGAACTGGAACCGATTGAAACGCTATTAGCGCGTACCCGCTAACTAGCTAGCCATTTCACATCCGTTACACTCACCCCCCTTTCGACCTCCTCCTTTTCCGCAGCAACCAGTGATCNACCTCCTCCTTTTCCGCAGCAACCAGTGATCCGGGTCAACAGCATCAATCTAACAGTATAACTTTAGTACGTCCCCTCGCGCGAACCAGGGACCCTCTGCACACATCAACAACAGTCACCCACGAAGCGTCGTTACCCATCGCTCCACAAAAGCCGCGGCCCTTGCAGAGCAAGGGGAAACCCTACTTCAAGTCTCAGAGCAAGTGACGTAACCGATTGAAACGCTATTAGCGCGTACCCGCTAACTAGCTAGCCATTTCACATCCGTTACATACACATCGAGCCAGAGCATCCCAAACATGCTCAATGGGTGACATGTCTGGTGAGTATGCAGGCCATGGAAGAACTGGGACATTTTTCAGCTACCAGGAATTGTGTACAGATCCTTGCGACATGGGGCCGTGCATTATCATGCTCGCCCACACGACGCCATATATGTGGTCTGCGGTTGTGAAGCCGGTTGGACATACTGCCAAATTCTCTAAAACAATGTTGGAGGTGGAATTTTTATTCTTGAACTTATTTAGGCTTGCCATAAGAAAAGGTTTGAATACTTATTGACTAAAGACATTTCAGATTTTCATTTTTTATTAATTTGTAAACATTTCTGAAAACATAATTCCACTTTCACATTATGAGGTATTGTGTGTAGATCCATGACACAAAATCTAAATGTTATCAATTTTAAATTCAGGCTGTAACATAAGTGGAAAACAAGTATATCCGATGTCACAACTGGTAATTACCACAATTCCACTTGGTTATGAATGCAGAATTACATTCTCCACAAACATGGTGTATTATTCTGTGGTGGAGAAAGCCCCAGAGGTAGACTGGGCACCAGTCTGTTTGTGCCATCATGCCACCCCTTGTCATGCCAAACAGCTGACATGATAGCACAAACATATCTGGCACCCCAGAGGCACAATTATGTGTGACCTGCATACTTTTGGTATGAGACAAAATAAGTTTGCCGCTTGAAGCCTATTGTAGGCCTATTTCATATACGAGCAATTTCACAGTAAAAGAGTGACACTGACTCAAATAAAATGTTATTTACCACATGCGCTGAATACAACGGGTGTAGACTTTACCGTGAAATGCTTGTGAAACAGCCCTTCCCAACAATGCAGAGTGAAAATAATATGATTTAAAAAAAATTGTAACACGAGGAAGAAAATACGAAGGAAGCTACAGAATATACAGGGAGTACCAGTACCAGATCAATGTGCAGGCGTATTAGTTATTTGGGGGAGATACAGTGCCTTCAGAAAGTTTTTACACTACTTGACTTTTTACAGACTTTGTTGTGTTACAGTCTGAATTTAAAATTGATTAAATTGGTCACTGGCCTACACAAAATATACCCCATAATGTCAAACTGGATTTACGTTTTTTCAAAAATTTTACAAGTTAATTACAAATGAAAAGCTGAAATGTCTTGAGTCAATAAGTATTCAAGCCTAAATAAGTTCAGGAGTATAAATTAGCTTAACAAGTCAGTTACTGTGACAGTGACATGTTTTTGACCCACCTAGCTATCTTAAGATGAATGCACTAACTGTAAGTCGCTCTGGACAAGAGCATCTGCTAAATGACAAAAATTTTAAAAATGAAATGTTGCATGGACTTACTCTGTGTGCAATTTAGTGTTTAACATGATTTTTGAATGACTACCTCATCTCTGTACTCCACACATACAATTATCTGTAAGGTCCCTCAGTCGAGCAGTGAATTTCAAACACAGATACAACCACAAAGACCAGGGAGGTTTTCCAATGTCTCGCAAAGAAGGGCACATATTGATAGATGGGTAAAACATTTAAAGAGTAGACATTGAATATCCCTTTGAGCATGGTGAAGTTATTAATTACACTTTGGATGGTGTATCAATACACCCAGTCACTACAAAGATACAGGCGTCCTTCCTATATCAGTTGCTCGAGAGGAAGTAAACCGCTCAGGTGTTCACCATGCGGTCAATGGTGACTTTAAAACAGTTACAGAGTGATAGGAGAAAACTGAGGATGGATCAACAACATTGTAGTTACTCCACAATACTAACCTAATTGACAGATGAAAAGAAGCAAGCCTGTACAGCAACAACGCACAAGGAAGTAATACTGCAAATAATGTGGCAAAGCAATTAACTTTCTGTCCTGAATACAAAGTGTTGTGTTTGGTGCAAATCCAATCCAACACATTACTGAGTACCATTCTCCATATTTTCAAGCATAGTGGTACAGTAGCTGCATCATGTTAAGAGTATGCTTGTAATTGTTTAGGACTGGGGAGTTTTTCAGGATAATAAAGAAATGGAATGGAGCTAAGCACAGGCAAAATCCTAGAGAAAAACCTGGTTCAGTCTGCTTTCCACCAAACACTGGGAGATGAATTCACCTTTAACCTAAAACACAAGACCAAATCTACACTGGAGTTGCTTACCAAGAAAACAGTGAATGTTCCTGAGTGGCCAGTTTTGCAGTTATGCCTTAAATCTACTTGAAAATCTATGGCAAGACCTGAAAATGATTGTCTAGCAATGATCAACAACCAATTTGAGAGTGCTTGAAGAATTTTGAAAAGAATAATGGGCAAATGTTGAACAACTCAGGTGTGGATACCTCTTAGAGACTGACAGCTGTAATCAATGCCAAAGGTGCTTCTACAAAGTATTGACTCAGGGATGTGAATACTTACAGTACCAGTCAAAGGTTTGGACACACCTACTCATTCAAGGGGTTTTCTTTCTTTTTTACGAGAAACGTACATTAGACCGGTGGAAATCTGTCCTTTGGTCCGATGATTCGAAATTAGAAATTTTTGGTTCCAACCACCGTGTCTTTGTGGGATGCAGTGTAGGTGAACGGATGATCTCCGCATGTGTGGATCCCACCGTGATGCATGGAGGAGGTGGTGTGGGGGTGCTTTGCTGGTGACAATGTCTGTGATTTATTTAGAATTCAAGGCACACTTAACCAGCATGGCTACCACAGCATTCTGCAGTGATACTTGGGCTTAGTGGGACTATCATTTGTTTTTCAACAGGACAATGACCCAACATACCTCCAGGCCGTGTAAGGGGTATTTGACCATCAGATGACCCATCCTCCACAATCACCCAACCTCAACCCAATTGAGATGGTTTGGGATGAGTTGGACCTCATAGTGAAGGAAAAGCAGCCAACAAGTGCCCAGCATATGTGGGAACTCCTTCAAGACTGTTGGAAAAGCATTCCAGGTGAAGGCGGTTGAGAGAATGCCAAGCGTGTGCAAAGCTGTCATCAAGGCAAGGGTGGTTACTTTGAAGAATCTCAAATATAACATATATTTTGATTTAACACTTTTTTGGTTACTACAAGATTCCATTTGTTATTTCATAGTTTTGATGCCTTCACTATTATTCTACAATGTAGAAAATTGTGAAAATAGAGAAAAACCCTTGAATGAGTAGGTGTGTTTAAACCTTTGACTGGTACTGTATATAGTGTGTATATATAGTCTTGTGAGTGTGCAGTCAGTGCAAGATAGGGTCAATACGGATAGTCACGGTAAACATTTAATTAACTAATTAGCAGACTCCAAATTTTTGTTTTAAGATACATAATGAACAAAAATCAGTGATTGCAAAGTTAAACAAACCATACTTTTAACAATTTCAACAAACTTTACAAAAACACATCTACTTGAAGAACAGCCGACAGAAACTTTCAACCAGTTCTCCCCATTAAGCAGCGATTCGGAGTCAGAGGCCGAGCCTTCTCTGGTCTCTACTCCTCCCGTTACGGGGTCTGAGACGCCGAAGCTTCCCACCATTAGCTCTGACAAATTGAAAACCCTAGTCATTGGCGACTCCATTACCCGCAGTATTAGACTTAAAATGAATCATCCAGCGATCATACACTGTTTACCAGATGGCAGGGCTACCGACGTTAAAGCTAATCTGAAGATGGTGCTGGCTAAAGCTAAAACTGGCGAGTGTAGAGAGTTATCCACGTCGGCACCAACGATGTTAGGATGAAACAGTCAGAGGTCACCAAGCACAACATAGCTTCAGCGTGTAAATCAGCTAGAAAGATGTGTCGGGATCGAGTAATTGTCTCTGGCCCCCTCCCAGTTAGGGGGAGTGATGAGCTCTACAGCAGAGTCTCACAATTCAATAGCTGGTTGAAAACTGCTTTCTGCCCCTCCCAAAAGATAGAATTTGTAGATAATTGGCCCTCTTTCTGGGACTCACCCACAAACAGGACCAAGCCTGGCCTGTTGAGGAGTGACGGACTCCATCCTAGCTGGAGGGGTGCTCTCATCTTATCTACGAACATAGACAGGGCTCTAACTCCCCTAGCTCCACAATGAAATAGGGTGCAGGCCAGGCAGCAGGCTGTTAGCCAGCCTGCCAGCTTAGTGGAGTCTGCCACTAGCACAGTCAGTGTAGTCAGCTCAGCTATCACCATTGAGACCGTGTTTGTGCCTCAACCTAGGTTGGGCAAAACTAAACATGGCGGTGTTCGCCTTAGCAATCACACTGGAAAAAAGTCCTCCTCCATTCCTGCCATTACTGAAAGAGATTGTGATACCTCACATCTCAAAATAGGGCTACTTAATGTTAGATCCCTCACTTCCAAGGCAGTTATAGTCAATGAACTAATCACTGATCATAATCTTGATGTGATTGGCCTGACTGAAACATGGCTTAAGCCTGATGAATTTACTGTGTTAAATGAGGCCTCACCTCCTGGTTACACTAGTGACCATATCGCCCGCGCATCCCGCAAAGGCGGAGGTGTTGCTAACATTTACGATAGCAACTTTCAATTTACAAAAAAACAAACAACGTTTTCGTCTTTTGAGCTTCTAGTCATGAAATCTATGCAGCCTACTCAATCCCTTTTTATAGCTACTGCTTACAGGCCTTCTGGGCCATATACAGCATTCCTCACTGAGTTCCCTGAATTCCTATCAGACCTTGTAGTCATAGCAGATAATATTCTACTTTTTGGTGACATTAATATTCACATGCAAAAGTTCACAGACCCACTCCATAAGGCTTTCGGAGCCATCATCGACTCAGTGGGTTTTGTCCGACATGTCTCCGGACCTACTCACTGCCACAGTCATACTCTGGACCTAGTTTTGTCCCATGGAATAAATGTTGTGGATCTTAATGTTTTTCCTCATAATCCTGGACTATCGGACCACCATTTTATTACTTTGCAATTGCAACAAATAATCTGCTCAGACCCCAACCAAGGATCATCAAAAGTCGTGCTATAAATTCTCAGACAACCCAAAGATACCTTGATGCCCTTCCAGACTCCCTCTGCCTACCCAAGGACGTCAGAGGACAAAAATCAGTTAACCACCTAACTGAGGAACTCAATTTAACCTTGCGCAATACCCTAGATGCAGTCGCACCACTAAAAACAAAAAACATTTGTCATAAGAAACTAGCTCCCTGGTATACAGAAAATACCCGAGCTCTGAAGCAAGCTTCCAGAAAATTGGAACGGAAATGGCGCCACACTAAACTGGAAGTCTTCCGACTAGCTTGGAAAGACAGTACCGTGCAGTATCGAAGAGCCCTCACTGTTGCTCGATCATCCAATTTTTCCAACTTAATTGAGGAAAACAAGAGCAATCCAAAATTTATTTTTTATACTGTCGCAAAGCTAACTAAAAAGCAGCATTCCCCAAGAGAGGATGGCTTTCACTTCAGCAGTCATAAATTCATGAACTTCTTTGAGGAAAAGATCATGATCATTAGAAAGCAAATTACGGACTCCTCTTTAAATCTGAGTATTCCTCCAAAGCTCAGTTGTCCTGAGTCTGCACAACTCTGCCAGGATCTAGGATCAAGGGAGACACTCAAGTGTTTTAGTACTATATCTCTTGACACAATGATGAAAATAATCATGGCCTCTAAACCTTCAAGCTGCATAAGGGACCCTATTCCAACTAAACTACTGAAAGAGCTGCTTCCTGTGCTTGGCCCTCCTATGTTGAACATAATAAACGGCTCTCTATCCACCGGATGTGTACCAAACTCACTAAAAGCGGAAGTTTTTATTTTCTTTACCTAGGCAAGTCAGTTAAGAACAAATTCTTATTTTCAATGACGGCCTAGGAACAGTGGGTTAACTGCCTTGTTCAGGGGCAGAACGACAGATTTGTACCTTGTCAGCTACGCTGCCACCCCACTAAAAAGTAAATAATAATAAAATGAATAGTAATAAAGCCTCTCTTGAAAAAGCCAAATCTTGACCCAGAAAATATAGAAAACTATCAGTCTATATCGAATCTCCCATTCCTCTCAAATATTTTAGAAAAAGCTGTTGCAACTCACTGCCTTCCAGAAGACAAACAATGTATACGAAATGCTTCAGTCTGGTTTTAGACCCCATCATAGCACTGAGACTGCACTTGTGAAGGTGGTAAATTACCTTTTAATGGCGTCAGACCGAGGCTCTGCATCTGTCTTCGTGCTCCTAGACCGTAGTGCTGCTTTTGATACCATCGATCACCACATTCTTTTGGAGAGATTGGAAACTGAAATTGGTCTACACGGACAAGTTCTGGCCTGGTTTAGATCTTATCTGTCGGAAAGATATCAGTTTGTCTCTGTGGATGGTTTGTCCTCTGACAAATCAACTGTAAATTTCGGTGTTCCTCAAGGTTCTGTTTTAGGACCACTATATACACTGCTCAAAAAAATAAAGGGAACACTTAAACAACACAATGTAACTCCAAGTCAATCACACTTCTGTGAAATCAAACTGTCCACTTAGGAAGCAACACTGATTGACAATAAATTTCACATGCTGTTGTGCAAATGGAATAGACAAAAGGTGGAAATTATAGGCAATTAGCAAGAMACCCCCAATAAAGGAGTGRTTCTGCAGGTGGTGACCACAGACCACTTCTCAGTTCCTATGCTTCCTGGCTGATGTTTTGGTCACTTTTGAATGCTGGCGGTGCTTACACTCTAGTGGTAGCATGAAACGGAGTCTACAACCCACACAAGTGGCTCAGGTAGTGCAGCTCATCCAGGATGGCACATCAATGCGAGCTGTGGCAAGAAGGTTTGCTGTGTCTGTCAGCGTAGTGTGCAGAGCATGGAGGCGCTACCAGGAGACAGGCCAGTACATCAGGAGACGTGGAGGAGGCCGTAGGAGGGCAACAACCCAGCAGCAGGACCGCTACCTCCGCCTTTGTGCAAGGAGGAGCACTGCCAGAGCCCTGCAAAATGACCTCCAGCAGGCCACAAATGTGCATGTGTCAGCATATGGTCTCACAAGGGGTCTGAGGATCTCATCTCGGTACCTAATGGCAGTCAGGCTACCTCTGGCGAGCACATGGAGGGCATGGAGGGCTGTGCGGCCCCACAAAGAAATGCCACCCCGCTTCTACACCTGCATTGCTTGCTGTTTGGGGTTTTAGGCTGGGTTTCTGTACAGCACTTTGAGATATCAGCTGATGTAAGAAGGGCTATATAATTAAATTTGATTTGATCAAAATCACAAACTGAATCCCACTGAGATGTGGACAATGTGGTCTCTACTGCAGGACACAAAGCTGAAGTGCTTTAGATTAAGGATATGAGGCATCAGGTGTTGTGTGTATCTTTCTGTACTTGTCGGTCTCGCTACTGTAAAATAAGCATTCCTTTCATAGAGAAATTATCCTTATGAATGGTCAAAAGTAAGGTCCTTTCACATGAGCTCCTGCAAAAAACTTTAATTCATCCATAAATTTAATTTATTTTGTACAGATATTCAACATTCAAAAAGTTAGGTACAGAAATTCATAAGCATTATACCATCTGTTTACAATATTTTATTCTCTTAAATGATTTAATTAAGCAATGTTCTTGTCAAGGCCACTTAAAAAAGAACCAAGGATTTTAAACTGAGGAGAAAGAGAGTGTGTGCAGTCCTTTAGGTTTGTTTAGCGGTTTCAACCTTGACCACGATCCCACTGTCCCATTCTGCCGAGGTCGGGTGTTTTTTACTGAAAGTCAACCAGCGTTGGGTTTCACTGTTCCAACACTTCCAGTCAGCAGGAGCCAGCCATGCCCCTCTGCATACCTTTCCACCACACAATTATCACACCGACAAGGCAACCTTTTTCAAAGTATAAAGTATGCTCAAGCTTAAAAAAATAAACTATAGCCTCTCATCTTATGCACACTGAAGAGGATAGCAAACAAACCGTGGATTTTATTTCAACACAAGTCCTTTACAATTCCCAATTAAAACCTTTTATCACAATACATATGCACTCCTGCACCTTTTACCAGTCAATGATGTGAACATAGTGTGGGTAGGGATAATTACGTTTATTGTTTTGAGAAAACATTCTCCCATAAGAGCGCTTAGGGGCTTGAGTAAGGGACTTTCTCCACAAACAAACATGTGGACAAACCCATACAGTAGAGAACTCCATGTGAATTTGATTCATGTGCAAAAGTTGAGATTGTGCCAAAGATGGTTCTCGAAGGCTTTAGATTAGAAGGTCTGGTCGTCGTTACAGGAGTCAGTCCAGTGGCCAAAGGCCTCACAGATGTCACAATAAGCTCTCTCCTCATCCTTACTGCCGTGGTAGGTGGTGTGGGGTGGGGAGTCCGGCATCTGCATCTGAGTGGGACAGTCTTCTGTATCATGGAGGTCGAAGCAGTCACAGATGTCACAGAAGAGCCTTGGTGGGACCTTCTTTTTTGAGGGGCCTTTGTTAAAACCGCTGAGAAGATGGTGGGAGACATACAGGGTCAGGGTGTCAGCATGTACATTAAACTAGACAAATGGAAAAGTACTTTACAGGGGAGGGGACAAACTAAGACTGATGAAATGTTAAGATAGAAATAATGCTTCATGCTCTGAACTAGCTTCATGAAATTAACCCCAAAAAAAAGCATGAGGTTAGTTTGGGCTTTAACTTGTCTGACTCAGGGTTACAGTTTAAGAGCATCGGAGAAGGCTGACCCGTCATAGTTGTCAAGCTCGCTTGCATTATTCCCATTGAGGGCAGCCTCTGCCATCTTCTCCAGCTTGCCTGTAAGTTCCTCATTCTTCTTCTGCAGGTCCACGATAACCGAGTTCAGGAACTCAATCTGTCCCAGACAAGACGGGATATCACAGACATTGCCACAGTTCAGTAAAAAATAAATGTGACATGTAACTTACAACTATTGGACACATGAACAACAGGTCATCCAACTTTATCCACATTTCATTGAGTGCCAATATCACACAAGCAGTTAGTAAATTCACCCCTTTCCCCAACCCACCATGCTACAAGAACAGTGAACCACAACCTTCACCAATGTGCTTGGCCAGTTCCTATGTTGTGAAAACAAACCCCACATCCTGGCTTGAGCATGGGAAAGGGTAATGAGGGCGACACTGAACAGTACAACTCTGGATCATCCACCATGAGAAATTGTGGCATCAAGGCATGTCAATTTGCTGGAAAGCATACTCTGATAAATGTCCTTTATGAATAGGATATGAGAAAAAAATGTAACCCCTGAAAGCTATTGTAAATAAATCCTTTGAAGTTTTTGCAGAGGTTTTAGTCGCGCAATTTTACATCCAACTTAGATGTTTGGTGCAGTATTTCTCAAGTGAAAACATTTGCATAGAAACGAGTAGTCTCTCGTTGAATGAAAACAAACAATTAAAGAATGCCTAATGTTGACCAATCACCAACGAAGGGGCATATACGTCGGCTTCAGAACTTCTGCTTTCCTCAAGAAAATAACACAAACAGCAAAAAAAAAACTCTTTGCCGAAGACCAAAACAAACAAAAATGTCACAAAATGTTGTCATAACATACACTGGAGTGTACAAAACACCTGCTCTTTCCATGTGTTACGGGATTTTTGTGTTTAATGACTAAAATATGTATACATTTGACTTAGAATTATAACCAAACAGAATACTACTATATTACTGTAAGAATGAATCTTATTATAATCATAATGTTGAATGTTATGTGTTCCTTGTTAGAAAGAATGGGTTTATCTTCAGACAGGCTAGAATGATGTCTCTACACAGGGAGGGGAAAGACCTTGGGTTGGTTGCAGATAGTTTAACAGGTGGCAGACAGTAATGAGAACTCTAACTGTATTGCCATTGTATTCTAGAGGAGGATGGACATTAAAACCTATGACATCATCTTTATTATATAACCTGATGTAAATTGTACTATGATTCAGTACTCTCGAGAATAAACGCTATTGATTGATTGATTTTAAGACTGGTTTCTGTCCATTTAATGCTGATAATTATCCTACAAATTCTTATTTATGGGCAGAGTGTTTTAATTGAATTGGTTGATAAACATAGGAATTAAATTCCTTTAACACCATGACACAAAATGACCAGGTGAAAGCTATGATCCCTTATTAATGTCATCTGTTAAATCCACTTCAAAACAGTGTAGATGAAAGATAGGAGACGGGTAAAGAAGGATTTTTTACGGTACGGGTAAAGAAGGACAATTAAAACATGGATTGTGCATGTGTCATTCAACTAGGAAAGAGTGCCTTTGAACAGGGTATGGTAGTAGGTGCCAGGTGCACCGGTTTGAGTGTGTCAAGAACTGTAAAGCTGCTGGGTTTCTCACGCTCAACAGTTCCCTTTGTGTATCAAGAATGGTCCAATACCCAAAGGACATCTGGCCAACTTGACAACTGTGGGAAGCATTCGAGTCAACATGGGCCAGTATCCCTGTGGAACACTTGACAACTCGAGTCCATGCCCTGACGAATTGAGGCTTGAAACTGTTTCGAATGGGACGCCTTTAGGAGACGACCAGAAATGTAAATCAACAGGAACGTTCAGGAATTATTTTTCAGAACATAGAACAGCACAGACAGAACAGGAACCGAGGGGAAATCTACAGACAAATAGACATGCATGAGTGGAGCTGATGAAAAACAGTAACAAACCGCTGCCTGATTTCCGGGTAGCATGGCCAACATCAGTGACAGAGGAGGAAGGAGGTAAATGAGGAAGTGGAGATGGAGGAGACAAAACAGATCAAAATTAGGACCCACCTAATGGCAGACAATAGATTCAAGTCATCACTGACAGCTGTAAAAATACTAAAACAACCTAAGAGATAATAGTGGGTAGGCAAGCATTACAGCTTCATCACTGTACAACCTCTGACAAACCTATTCAAAGCCTGTGACAGTAAGTTAAGGGATAAAGACAGGTCTACATGGTAAGCAACTTCCAAGCTCATTATTGTTTTTGGTTAAAGCTGTTTGAGGCATCTCAGCACACCTGTGATAAAACAGCTTCCTAAATCAATTGTCAGAGGTTCTCCTGTGAGTTGAAATAAATTCTGTACACTGCCAGTCATGGACTTTGCAGACATTGACATGAGCAAAATTGCATTAATTTAGAGGGAATTTCCATAACACTGATAGTATGAAAGTTGCCATTGTCGTAGTATGCTAAGCAACCACAGCATGTCATATGGCAATAGTATGGAAACATATCTTAAATTAATGCACAAGTACGACTTAGGTTAGGTACTTCTTACACAATCTTGCCAAACACACAATGAAACACTGTACATATCAATAAATAACCCACTGAATGACATACCCAAGCGGTCTCTTATTCACCCGTTTTTTCTAAATTGGTCCATTATAAAAGGAATGTATACCTGGCTTTCTGCAGTCTCCTTGTTCTCCCTTAGTTGATTCAGAGCTGCGTCACCTGAAGGGAAAACATGCATATAAAGCATTCAGTGACAGTGAAGTTCAATCTGTAGACATGAGTTAAGCTTCAACTACCCAGTCATACCTGAGGAGCTGGTAACAGTATCCTGTCCTCCTGAAATGCTCTTCTCCAGGCTCTGAACATGCTCCTGTAGCCGCGCCTTGTCCTTCTCCAGTAACTGGACAGTAAACTTCAGTGTCTTCGCTGTGGCGCTCTCCCCACGCAGCACTGATAACTGCTCAGAGGTTAAAAATAAAATAAAAAAATATGTCATATACATTAGACAATGGATATACAGTTGAAGTCGGAAGTTTACATACACTTAGGTTGGAGTCATTAAAACTCATTTTTCAACCACTCCACAGATTTCTTGTTAACAAACTATAGTTTTGGCAAGTCGGTTAGGACATCTACTTTGTGCATGACACAAGTCATTTTTCCAAAAATTGTTTACAAACATATTATTTCACTTATAATTCACTGTGTCACAATTCCAGTGGGTCAGAAGTTTACATACACTACGTTGACTGTGCCTTTAAACAGCTTGGAAAATTGCAGATAATGATGTCATGGCTTTAGAAGCTTCTGATAGGCTAATTGACATAATTTGAGTCAATTGGAGGTGTACCTGTGGATGTATTTCAAGGCCTATCCTCAAACTCAGTGCCTCTGCTTGACATCATGGGAAAATCTAAAGAAATCAGCCAAAACCTCAGGAAAGAAATTGTAGACCTCCACAAGTCTGGTTCATGCTTGGGAGCAATTTCGTTCGTCTGTACAAACAATAGTATGCAAGTATAAAACACCATTGGACCACGCAGCCATCATACCGCTTAGTAAGGTTCTGTCTCCTAGAGATGAACGTACTTGGGTGCGATAATTGCGAATCAATCCCAGAACAACAGCAAAGGACCTTGTGAAGATGCTGGAGGAAACAGATACAAAAGTATCTATATCCACAGTAAAACGAGTCCTATATCGACATAACCTGAAAGGCCGCTCAGCAAGGAAGCCACTGCTCCAAAACCGCCATTAAAAAAGCCAGACTACGGTTTGCAACTGCACATGGAGAAAAATACCGTACTTTTTGGAGAAATGTCCTCTGGTCTGATGAAACAAAAATAGAACTGTTTGGCCATAATGACCATCCTTATGTTTGGAGAAAAAAGGGGGAGGCTTGCAAGTCGAAGAACACCATCTCAACCGTGAAGCACGGGTGTGGCAGTATCATGTTGTGGGGGTGCTTTGCTGCAGGAGGGTCTGGTGCACTTCACAAAATAGATGGCATCATGAGGATGGAAAATGATGTGGATATATTGAAGCAACATCTCAAGACATCAGTCAGGAAGTTAAAGCTTTGTCGCAAATGGGTCTTCCAAATGGACAATGACCCCAAGCATTCTTCCAAAGTTGTGGCAAAATGGCTTAAGTACAACAAAGTCAAGGTATTGGAGTGGCCATCACAAAGCCCTGACCTCAATCCTATAGAACATTTTGGGCAGAACTGAAAAAGCATGTGCGAGCAAGGAGGCCTACAAACCTGACTCAGTTACACCAGCTCCGTCAGGAGCAATGGGCCAAAATTCACTCAACTTATTGTGGGCTACCCGAAACATTCAACCCAAGTTAAACCGTTTAAAGGCAATGCTACCAAATACTAATTGAGTGTATGTAAACTTGTGACCCACTGGGAATGTGATGAAAGAAATAAAAGCTGATATAAATCATTCTCTCTACTATTATTCTTAAAATAAAGTGGTGATCCTAACTGACCTAAAGACAGGGACTTTTTACTAGGATTAAAATGTCAGGAATTGTGAAAAACTGAGTTTAAATGTATTTGGCTAAGGTGTATGTAAACTTCAGACGAAAAATATAAACGCAAAATGCAACAACTTCAATTTTGTTTTGGCCCTAATCTATTCTCTAAAATGATATTGAGGCAGATTATGGTACAGAAATGAACATTCAATTCTCTGGCAATAGCTCCGGTGGACATTCCTGTAGTCAGCATGCCAATTGAACGCTCCCTCAAAACTTGACATCTGTGGCATTGTGTGACAAAACTGCACATTTTAGAGTACCTTTTCTTGGCCCCAGCACAAGGTGCACCTGTGTAATGATCATGCTGTTTAATCAGCTTCTTGATATGCCACACCTATCAGGTGGATGGATTATCTTGGCAAAAGAGAACTGCTCACTAACAGGGATGTAAACAAATTAGTGCACAGAATTTGAGAGAAATAAGCTTTGCGTGTGTATGGAACATTTTGGGGATCTTTAATTTCAAACATTAGACCAACACTATACATGTTGCGTTTATATTTTTGTTCAGTGTAGTATGCAAATGATGAAAAACAATGTACTGAAAATGAACTCAAGTTCTAATAAGACTAGTCCAATGCTTTTTGGCTTAGAATTAGTGCCAGGGAGCCTGCCATGAGGCTAGGGAATTAAAATGTCTAGAAATAGGGAAGAGCACCAATTCTTACCTCACTCATCAGGGTCTCCAGCTCCTGATCCTTCTCAGAGATCAAGGCGCTGCTTTTATGGATGGACTTCTGGAGGGAGGCTTTCTCCTCATCTAACTGTTTCTTCATTGTGGTCTCTCTGTCAAGAGCAAAACAAAATTATGATATAGTCATGAGTTTAACCACTCCAAAAGGGAATAGTGAAGCATTGACCATGCATAATCTGAGTGAACCCTAATGTCTACTGGAGTACCACCAGCAGCCGACTGGTTTCTTAAGTTCGGTTAAAAGGTGCACTATGAAGAAATCCCTCCGCCATTTCCTGGTTGTAAAAATTCTAATAGTTTGCTTAATTTCAGTTTATGTGACAATGGGAAGCATAGTAATAGTGCACATAGAACAGTTACCACTTCTTAGACTTGCTTTCAAAGAGAATGACAGATCTATAACTCACATTTCTATGTGAATTTGGTCGGGTCGCCCAAAACGTTGCTGCTTTAAAAACTCCATCTTTATATATACACATAGAATGGTGCTTTTGAAACTTTAATTCAGTACCGGTACCCCCTGTATTTAGCCTCATTATTGTTACTTTTTATTTCATTTTTTATTTCATTTCGTAAATATTTTCTTAACTATTTCTTGAACTGCATCGTTGGTTAACCTCTTAGGGATCCCTTAAGCTCGAATCCCGCTCGAATCCTGTTACCGGGATAGATTTGACAACATCCGGTGAAATTGCAGCGCACCAAATTCAAACTACAGAAATATGAATATTTAACATTCATATAAATACAAGTGTAATACATCAAAATAAAGCTTAACTTCTTGTTAATCCAGCCGCTGTGTCAGATTTCAAAAAGGCTTTACTGCGAAAGCACACCATGCGATTATCTGAGGACAGCGCCCCGCATACAAAAACATGAAAACCATTTTGCAACCAGGCAGGTGCGACACTAAAGTCAGAAATAGCAATATAATAAATGCCTTACCTTTGAAGATTTATCTTTTTGCAATCCCAAATGTCTCACAATCCCAAATGTGACAATGAATGGTCATTTTGTTTGATAAATTCCTTCTTTATATCCCCAAAATGTCAATTTATTTGGCGTGTTTGATTCAGAAATACACAGGTTCCAACTCGCCCAACATGACTACAAAGTATCTAATAAGTTACCTGTAAACTTGGTCCAAACATTTCAAACAACGTTTCTAATGCAACCTCAGGTACCCTAAAACCGGAGAAAAATAACAAAAGACTGTCTGAGTGACACATGGAAAGAATAGGACTACTTCTTTATTTCTCAAAGAAAAACATCGAACAATTTCTAGAGACTGTTGACATCTAGTGGATGCCATAGGAACTGCAATCTGAGCCCTAAAAATCAGGTTTCCCATAGAAAAGCATTGGAAAACACAATGACCTCAAAAATAAAAATTCCCTGGATGGATTGTGTTTCACCTGCCAAATCAGTTCTGTTATACTCACAGACATTATTTTAACAGTTTTAGAAACTTCAGAGTGTTTTCTATCAAATACTACCATGCATATCCTAGCTTCTGGGCCTGAGTAACAGGCAGTTTACTTTGGGCACGCTTTCATCCGAACGTGAAAATACTGCCCCCTAGCCCAAAGAGGTTTTAAGGGCTTGTAAGAAACATTTCCACTGTAAGGTTGTATTGTTGCTGTTGTATTCGGCGCATGTGACAAATCAAATTTGAAGTGGTTTGGAGTCTACCGTTTAGCTTGAAAATATATATAAATACAGTTCCCTTAGAAAGTATTCATACCCCTTGACTTACTCCACATTTTGTTGTTACAGCCTGAACTCAAAATGTATTTTCTCACCCATCTACACACAATTCCCCATAATGACAGTGATTCTTTTAAAAGAAATTTTAGCAAATTTATTGAAAAAGAAATACAAAATCACATTGACATAAGTATTCACACCCATTGACTAGGCTACTAAAAAATGTGCTCAGGTGCATATAATTTCCTTTGATCATCATCGAGATGTCACTACAACTTGATTAGAGTCTACTTGCGGCCAATTCAATTGTTTAGACATGATTTAGAAGGAAAAACACCGGTCATTATAAAGGTCCCACAGTTGACAGTGCATGTCAGAGCAGAAACTATACCATGAAGTCCGAGGAACTATCCGTAGATCTCAGGGAGATTTGTGATGAGGCATACAGTGCATTCGGAATGCATTCAGACCCCTCTACTTTTCCCACATTTTGTTACGTTAGTCTTATTCAAAATTGATTAAATTGTAAAAAGCTACGCCACCCCCTTGAATTCTGCCAAAAGGCACCTAAACGGCTCTCAGACCATGAGAAACAAGATTCTCTGGTCTGATGAAACCAAGATCGAACTCTTTGGCCTGAATGCCAAGCTTCACGTCTGGAGGAAACCTGGTACCATCCCTATGGTGAAGCGCGGTGGTGGCAGCATCATGCTGTGGGGATGTTTTTCAGCGGCAGGGACTGAGATACTAGTCAGGATCGAGGGGAAAATGAACGCTCCCCATCAAACCTGACAGAGCTTGAGAGTATCTGCAGAGAAGAATGGAAGAAACTCCCCAAATACAGGTGTGCCAAGCTTGTAGCGTCCTACCCAATTAGACATGAGGCTGTAATCGCTGATAAAGATGCTTGAAGAAAGTACTGAGTAAAATGTCTGAATACTTATGTAAATGTGACATTTATTTTAATAAAATTAGCTAACATTTTTTAAATCCTGTTTTTGTTGCGTTGTATGTAGATTGATGAGGGGAAAAAACAAAATCATCAATTTTAGAATAAGGCTTTAACGTACCAAAATGTGGAAAAAGTCAAGGGGTCTGAATACTTTCCGAATGCACTGTATATCTGGGGAAGGGTATAAAACAACTTCTAGAGTGTTGAAAGTTTCCAAGAGCACAGTCGTTTCCATCATTGGGAAATTGGAATAATATGGAACTACCCAGACTCTGCCTAGAGCTGGTTGTCTGACCAAACTTAACAACCGGGCAAGAATGACCTTGGTCAGGGAGGTGACCAAGAACTCAATGACCACCAGAACTACAGAGATCCTTAGCTGAGATGGGAGAACCTGCCAGGAGGACAACAGTCTGTAGCACTTCACCAATCTGGGCTTTATGGGAGAGTGGCCAGACAGAAGCCACTCCTGAGAGAATGGCACACGACAGAGCGCCTGGAGTTTGCAAAAAGGCACGTGAAAGATAGTCTGATGAGACAAAACTAACTCTTTGGCCTGAAAGGAAATCGGTATGTCTGGAGAAAACCAGGCACAATTCATCACCCGTCAAACACCATCCCTACCGTGAAGCATGGTGGTAGCAGTATCATGCTATGTGGATACTTTTCAGTGGCATGGACTGGGAGACCGGTAAGGATAGAGGGAACAATGAATGGAGACAAATACAGGCAAATCGTTGATGAGAACCTGCTTCAGAGTGAAAACGACCATAGACTGGGGGCAAAGATTTACATTCCAACAGGACAATGACCCCACGCATACAGCCAAAGCAATGCTGGAATGGTTTCAGAACAAGAATGTGAAAGTCGTTGAGTGGCCTAGCCAAAGCTCAGACATGAATCCCATTGAAAATACGTGGAAATACTTGAATATTGCTCTTCACTGCCACTCCCCATCTTATTTAACAGAGCTTGAGAAAATCCCCAAATCCAGATGCGCAAAGATAACAGACATACCCAAGACGATGGAAAGCTGTAAATCGCCACCAAAGTTGCTTCTACAAAGTATTGACTTAGGGTTGTGAATACTTATGTCAATTATAAACTTCATTTTCAATACACTTGTGAAAAGAAAAAAAAAATGTAATCCATTTTGAATTCAGGCTCAAACAACAAAATGTGGAATAAGTCAAGGGGTATAAATAATTTGAAGGCACTGTAAATATACTGTGATGACAAAAAGCAAGTGAATTAGAGGGATTACTCATTGAACAGCAACCTCTCTATGGTAACAGAGTCAAAACATGTTAGAATCACCTTTGGGAGAGATTACAGCTGTGAGTCTTTCTGGGAAAGTCTATAATAGCTTTCCACACCTGGATTGTGCAATATTTGCCCATTCTTCTCAAAATTCTTCAAGATTTGTCAAATTGGTTGTTTATCATTGCTAGACAACCATTTTCAGATCTTGCCAAAGATTTTCACGCAGATTTCAGTTAAAACTAACTTGGCCACGCAGGAACATTCACTGTCTTCTTGGTCAGCAACTCCAGTGTATATTTGGTCTTGTGTTTTAAGTTATTGTCCTGCTGAAAGGTGAATTAATCTCCCAGTTTCTGGTGGAACGCAGACAACCAGGTTTTCCCTCTAAGATATCTGTGCTTCACTCCATTCCGTTTCTTTTTTATCCTGAACATTCAGTCCTTAGCAATTACATGCAGCCATCACTATGCTTGAAAATAGAGAGTGGTACTCAGTAATGTGTTGTATTAGATTTGCCTCGAACATAAAACGTATTCAGCACAAAAAGTTAATGGCTTTGACACATTTTTTGTAGTATTACTTTAGCACCTTTTTATTGTGTACAGGCTTCCTTTTTTTCATGTTCACAATGTTGTTGAGCCATCCTCAGTTACCTCCCATCACAGCCATTAAAAACTCTAACGGTTTTAAAGTCCCCGATGGCCTCATGGTGAAATCCCTGAGCGGTTTCCTTCCTCTCCGGCAACTGAGTTAGGAAGGACGCCTGTATCTTTGTAGTGATTGGGTGTATTGAATCACCATCCAAAGTGTAATTAATAACTTAAACATGCTCAAAGGGATATTCAATATATGCTTTAAAAATGTGTTTTACCCATATGTGCCCTTCTTTGCGAGGCATTCGAATACCTCCCTGGTCTATGTGGTTGAATCTTTTGTTTGAAATTCACTGCTCGACCTTACAGATAATTGTATGTGTGGGGTACAGCGACGAAGTAGACGTTCCAAAATCATGTAAACACTATTATTGCACACAAGAGAGTCCATGCAACTTAAGCAATTTGTTTGTCCTTAACATATTTAGGCACGCCATAAAGGGGTTGAATACTTATTGACCCAAGACATTTCAGCTTCTCATTTTTAATTAATGTGTAAAAAAAGGCAAAAGAGGATGTTAGCAGACAGAGTATGTAGACAGAGCACAAACATTACATGCCACGTTGATGAATGGAAAAGTGATGCAAACATCCATGCTTAATTGCAGAACTGTTGGGAGTGTCTATTTTCGACTAGAAACGGCAAACAATTTTCGGACACTTGATTTGGATGGAAATGAAAACAGCATTATAGACACGGCTAGCTAAATACACCATGTTCCTACACAGTTTCTCACCTCTGCTTCATTTCTTGCAACTGTTTATTGAGCTTGGACCGCTGAGCTTCCAGCTAAGAAAAAAGAACATACATTATAGGATGAATTGCTTGGTTGGAAAGTTGTAGTAATTCAATGTAAATGTTACATTCTTAAAATCTAGAGGCAGTTTGAGGGAGGAGGTAACACATCAGTAGTCCAGTGGTGGTACCTTCTGCTGGCCACTGGTCTCCTTCTTGCTGCTGCCAAGCTCCTTGGTCAGCTTGTTGTTCTCCTCCTGTAAGGCCACCAGGGACTTCACAGAGGCAGCTTGCTTCAGCTCATCACTAAACACACACATTATTATAGTTCAGTAAAAATTCTTATCTCAGATATTTGGGTCTTGAGGTTGGGTATGAAGACAATGTCTGACACTTCAATGTCTGAATATTTAAAGTCTGAAGACTGTTGAGAGCAATGAGCTACCCAGTGTGTGCATGTGTGTAATGTATTTTCACCCAGAATAAGAATGTCAGAGCGAGGACAATTAAAAGCATGGAGTAAAGAAAGCAAGTTTGCATTTCTTTTAAGTAAATCTATTAAGAAAAATAAATAAATCAAGACAGGTTCAATAATTATCCTAGCGATCAACTGCATTTAACTGCTCCCTGCATCAAGGGTTAATTACCGCGATAGTACCCCCTCTGCCCCAACCCCGCTGTCGGATGTTGGCACTGAGCCAGGACCTGCCAGATAGATACACAGCTGACTATCAAGGCCCATCTGACAAACATTGAGAAAATATTCAACAGGGATATTCCATTGATGACAAATGGAAGGTAGGGCTAGTAAGAAAATTATCTGGGCTGCTGTGATGGTCTTCACACATACAGTGCATTCCGAAAGTATTCAGACCTTCATTTTCTCCACATTTTGTTAAGTTACAACCTTATCCTAAATGTATGTATGTATGTATGTATGCATGTATATATTTTTTTGTTGCCCTGATCAAATCTACACACAATACCCCATAATGACTAAGCGAAAACAGGTTTTGTGAAATACCTTATTTACATAAGTATTCAGACCCTTTGCGATAAGACTCGAAATTGAGCTCAGTTGCATTCTGTTTCCATTGATAATCCTTGAGATGTTTCTACAACTTGATTGGAGTCCACTTGTGGTAAATTCATAAATTCATTTGAACAGGGCAGCACGGCTGGCCCTTAAATGTACAGGGAGAGCTAATATTAACAATATGAATGTAAATCTCTCATGGCTCAAAGTGGAGGAGATATTGACTTCATCATTACTTGTTTTTGTTAGAAGTGTTAACATGCTGAAAGCACCGAGGTGTCTGTTTAAACTACTAGCACACAGCTTGGACACCCATGCATACCCCACAAGACATGCCACCAAGGGTCTCTTCACAATCCCCAAGTCAAGAACAGACTATGGGAGGCGCATTGTACTACATAGAGCCATGGCTACATGGGGGAATGATGCATGCAGTAGAATCAGATAAGACACACACACATAAGACACACACGTGCACATTGTATTGTAAATATGTGGTGGTGGAGTGGTGGCCTGAGTGAACACATTGAATGTGTTGGGTAAGGTGTTATGACAGTTACATACATACAGTTTAAAATACTACATGACATATGTTGCTGGATCCCAGGAAGTGTAGCTGCTGCATGGGGATCCATAATAAACACAAAAATGTAACCCGTTGGCCTGAATGCAAAGCGTTATGTCTGGAGAAAACTAGGCACAGCTCATCACCCATCTAACACCATCCCTACCATAACGCATGGTGGTGGCAGCATCATGCAATGGGGATGCTTTTCAGCAATGGGGACTGGTAAGGATAGAGGGAACAATGAATGGTCCAAACACACGCGCACAGTCGTGAAGAAGGCACGACAGGAGGTTGAAAAAGTTTGTCATGGGACAAAGTTTGTCATTCAGAACAAGAATGTGAAAGCCTTTGAGTGGCCCAGCCAAAGCCCAGACTTGAATCACACTGAAAATCTGTGGAAAGACTTGAAGATTGCTGTTCTCCGCCGCTCCCCATCTAATTTAAGAGCTTGGGAAAATCGGCAAGGAAGAAAATCCACAAATCCCGATGTGCATAGCTGATACAGACATACCCAAGACAATCCAAAGCTGTAATCGCCACCAACAGTGCTTCTACAAATGATTGACTCAGGGATGTGAATACCTATGTAAATGCGATATTTCTTTATTTCATTTTCAATAAAATAGCTAAAATTTCAAAAAATGTTTTCACTGTCATTATGAGGTATTGTGTGTAAATCAAATTAATAATTTTAATTCAGGCTGTAACACACCAAAATGTGTAATGTGGAAAATCAAGGGGTATGAATACTTTCTGAAGACACTGTAGGCAAACACACACACACCACAGTATACTCACATCTCCTGGCACAGGCCGCTGATTTTCTGGTTCTCTGAGCTGAGCTGCTCTTTAGAAAGGTTGAGCTCCTCTTTGTATTTGGAATTCTGTTGCTTCAAGGAATCCAGCTGTGCAATAACAAAAAAACATAGATCACTTCTAATGTACTGTATATAATACAGATTGTTTGAATCCTGTGAAAGTTGAAGTTGAGCGCATTTTTCTCACTATAGCTTTCAGTCCCTAGTGAACTTTACTTGTGCCGGTATGAGTATTGAGAGTACATAAAGGACTGATGCAATTTCTTATTTTATGTTGAGCAATGAAATGAACAAAAAAAAGAAATACAATTTGAAATGATCAAATAAAAAAAATAAAAAATATGGGGCTGAAAAATCATGTTTAACGTGGAATTGGCTATGTGATCTTGGAGTGTGAGCATGCCAGCATCTGTAGCTAAAATTCTGTTTACATGCATCACTGTATTATACTGTGAATACTAACTTATAAAAGTGGTTTGCAAACATTACACCCCGAAAGCAAACTTCTGTTAAGTTTACAAGGAGCCCCTTCCACAGTCCTTAGTGAGAGCCCTATATGACAGTGACAAAGCCATCATTCCTCACCCATACAATTTCAACAATCTCCATACCTTATTGAAAATCCATGCTGCTCAACCACTATAGTATACCCCATCGGAGACATTACATACTCCATATACCTGATTGGTAATTTCCTGCTTGGCACTCCTGAACTCCTCCAGCAGAGACTGGGCCTCAATCTTCTCCTGCTGCAGAAGGCCCTTCTCTTGTGTCAGCAACTCCACGACCTCAGCAGTCTTCCCTGAGGACTCCGCTGCCTAGGTAGTGAGGAAGAGGGGAGCATGTCAACCAGACATATTTAATGAAATACCTGTAACTTACTTGGATCCAGGGGTTGGTTGAGGTGAACCACTATGTCCTGAGATATCATCATTCGATGGAGCCTTATTTTACACAGCCCAAATCAACTCTAACCAGAGGATCACTAAAGGATCACTCAATTTTCTCATATTATGCAGAATTAATTTGCATGCTTTGCATGTCAGTCATCCAAATCATTCCAAACCGGATTTTGAAGCTCTAGTGGGTTAGAATGATTTTTTCTCCTATGCAATTAGTGTAATCCTCAGGAATCATTGGAATGCCCACATCTACTACTACTACTTACTATTTTCAAACCAAATTCTAAGGGAGCGGATGTAACCATCTACCCCAACCAAGGAACTTCTCAAATCACGTTCTAAGCCCAAAGGAATTTACATTTCATAAATAAACTTTTCGCAATGGACTAGAAGCAAGAGAGCAGTTAGTAAAGGAGATTAAACAAAAATTAAGGTAAATAGAAGACCGGAGTAGCATGCAGTGAGGTTGAAACATGACCACAGCCAGCTCAACGTGAGGGTTAGTTACGGGGTTTGTTAGTAATGGAGTACCTCAAGCTGCTTGGAAAGAGCATTTTTTTGTTGAGCCTCAAGCTGGGTGACCTGCTGGGTGGCTTTGTCCCTCTCCTTGAGAAAGGCATCCTTCTGGACCTTCAGGTCTTCCAGGTTGGTGGCCATTTCTTCTCTGACCTTGGTAGACACAGATGCCTCCTCCACAGAGGCTTTGTGCTGTCCCTCCATCACTGCCTTCTCAGCACGTAGGGCCTGGGCATCTGCTTCAAGCTGTGTCTGGGTAACTTGCAGCTTCTCTACCTCCCCCATGAGCCTTGAGTATTCCCCATCCCTACTCTCTTGGCTGCTGTGGAGGGAGGAAAGGTCTTGCTCCAGGTGGGATTGTATAGCTAGGAGGTCTACCTTCTCCTTAGCCAGGGAGGAGACCTCGTTGACAAGCTTCTTCAGTCTGGCAGACAGGCATACTTGTTCTCCAGCCAAGTCACCCTTTTCTTGGTCCCTCTCCTTCAGCTGTGCCTTTAAGTTCTCAACCTCCCCAGCCAAGGCTTTTCTCTCCACTCCAATATGCTTAAGGTTGGCAGACAACTCATCCATGGCCTTCTCTCTGGTGACAGATTGTTGAGTGAGGTCCTGCACTTTGACTTGCATCTGGGCATTCTCCTCAAGCAGACCCTGTCTCTCACCTAACAATCCAGTGTGGGTTGTCTTAAGTTGCCCTAAATCACAACGCAAACTATTTCTCTCAGAGGCCATTGTGTCTCTTTCAACACAAACAGAGGCAACCTCTGCCTTCAGGTTGGATTCAGACTGCAGGAGAGTAATTTTTTCCTGTGTCAGAGTGAACAACTGTGTCCGTAAGTCCTCTCTCTCTCTGGAGAGGTCATCCTTTGCAGAGGACAGTTTACTTCGGTCACTTGCTTCAGTCTGCTGCTGCGATTCAAGAAGCATTTTTGCCTTTTCAAACAGAATCACTTTCACTTTGAACTCCTGGACCTGCAGAAGCAGATCCTCTTTGTCCTTCTGCAGGCTCTTGTTAAGCTCAGTCTGCTTGGAAAGCAGGAGATCCCTCTTTTTTGTTAGGGTATCGTTCTGCTGAATGAGTTCCAAACGCAGCTGCTCAGAGTTGCCTTTTAGTTCATGATGCTCCTCTGCAAGTTCAGTTTTGCTTTTTTCAAGGGCCTCCCTCTCTGAGCAAAGCTTCTGTAACTGTGCCTGTAGATCAACCATTTCTTTTTTCAAGGAAGCTCCCTCAGTCTCCACCTTTTCTATCTTCTGTTTTAATTCCTCCAGCAAGGACGTGAGGTTGGAGTTGGCTTGCTTCAGGTCATCATTGGCCGTAGAGGAGCTGTCCAGCTGGTCCTTCATACTGCGGATCTCACCTGCTAGCTTGTCACGCTCTTTTGTTAGAGTACACTTTTCAGAGATCTCCTTTGTGTGCTTTTCTTCCAGCTCTTCCTTTTCATGTACCAAACGGTCACTCTCCATGTTCTGCTTTTCCAGTGTTAATTCCATAGCCATCTTCTCTTTGCGTATGGAGTGTAGCGCCTTCTCAGTCTCTGCATTCTGGAGACAAAGTGCTTCCTTCTCCTCACCAAAAGATGACAACAGCTCTTTGACTTTCTCCTTAGAGGTTGCCACTTCCTCTGTAGAAAGTCTGAACTTCTCCTTTAACTCTTCTCTCTCCTTGATAAGTTCATCTTTCTCAGAACACACCTTTCGCTGGGTAGCAAGCAGGTCCTCTTTCTCCTGCAGGAGGTGAAGCCTCTCAGAGTCGGTAACCTCACTGCTGGTCTTGGACTGGTCCAGCATTTTGGCCAGGCTCATTTTTGAAGCATGTAGCTCGACCTTGTCACGGACAGACTTCTCAAGATCCTTCTTAGTGATATTCAGCTGATTTTGAAGCTCTGCATTCAAGGCTTGGAGGGCCTCTTTGTCAAAAATGGCAGCATTAATTTGAGTAAACATCTCCACTTTATCTTTGCCCAAGGTCTCTGTCTGTGCCTGCAGCTGAGTGTTTTTCAGATAGAAGTCTTCTTTTTCCAAGCTTAAAGACTGACACCTTGCCTGCAACTCCACATTCTTTGCATCAAGGGATTTCTTAGCATTTCTGGCTGCATCCCTCTCCAACAAAAGGCTATCCTTCTCAGAGGTCAGCTTCTCCCTGCTTTGCTTGAGCTCCTCCTGGAGCTCGTTCCTCTCCTCACAGGTCTTCTCATAGACCTCTGCAAGCAGCTTCCTCTTAGTTTCCTGCTGCAGGATCTCCTGTTGGTACTTCAAAAGGACCTCATGCTTCTCTGCATTTGCCTTTTGAAGCTCCTCAATTTGGGACTGATGCTCCGCTTCAGATTGACTGAGGGATTTGTTATTAGCCTGTGCCTCCTCAACAGCAACTCTAAGCTTTTCCACCTCTCTGGATAGTGAGGCATTCTCTCCATCTAGCTTCCGGTTGGTGGTGCAAAGTTCCTCCTGCTCTTTTGTGAGCTTGTCCCTCAGTGTCAGAAGTTCTTCAGTCTTACCTGAGAGCTCGTGGTGACTAGCCTCCGAGGCTGAGAGCTTGGCCTCGAGTTCGGAGAGTTGATTTTTGAGACTTCCTTTCTGAGCTTTGAAATCTGAGCTTTCCTTAGACATGTGCGCCAGCACTGAGATTTGCTTCTCCAGGTCTGTGGACAATCGCTCAATATGCTGCCCGGACGAGTCGAGCTCATCAGAAAGAAACTGAGGGAAAAAAGTTGAAAGAAAAAAATGGGCATATAAAAGGGAAAACAAAATAAGTCAAGCATTTTATTACAAAAGTTATAAAATGCAATTGGAAAAGTTAAGCTGGTGCAAGCATAAAAGACAGTTGGGAGAAAAAGAAACTTAAAGCTGACACCATGAAAACTTGAGAAAACATTGAAAACAGAGGTATACCAATGGAGTGCTTATGATTGCATGTGTATGTAGGTGTGTGTGTGTGTGCCTTCTAAGTGGGCTCTAATAATGATTCAGGTTTTCAATCAGTGTGCACCAGGTGAGGAGGAGTGTGTGCGTAATTGAGTACTTTCCATTGAGAATATATATATATATATTTTTTTTACAAGTAGATAACCCTGTTTTAATTGTCTTATAATGTTTGTGCCACAAAATTCTGCCCTTTTGCATCCCTTTGATATTAAGTAGAAATTGTGCACCAATATTGCATTTTAAAATCCGTTATGTGACCAGAACTCGTTTATTATGGTCAAACTAGTGCAAAAGCAGGTGAGCTGGTTCTACACTTTTTGGCAATTTTCTGTTGTTTTGTGGTGTAAAACAGTGTGTCGAGCATAACACGTCAACCCTGTTACCCATAGACAGGCAATTTAAAAAAATATATATACAGTGTAAGTCGGAAGTTTACATACACTTAGGTTGGAGTCATTAAAACTTGATTTTCAACCACTCCACAAATTTCTTGTTAACAAACTATAGTTTTGGCAAGTCGGTTAGGACATCTACTTTGTGCATGACACAAGTAATTTTTTCAACAATTGTTTACAGAAAGATTATTTCACTGTATCACAATTCCAGTGGATCAGAAGTTTACATACACTAAGTTGACTGTGCCTTTAAACAGCTTGGAAAATTCCAGAAAATTATGTCACGGCTTTAAAAGCTTCTCATAGGCTAATTGACATAATTTGAGTCAACTGGAGGTGTACCTGTGGATGTATTTCAAGGCCTACGTTCAAACTCAGTGCCTCTTTGCTTGACATCATGGGAAAATCAAAAGAAATCAGTCAAGACCTCAGAAAAAACAAATTGTAGACCTCCACAAGTCTGGTTCATCCTTGGAAGCAATTTCCAAACGCCTGGAGGTACCACGTTCATCTGTACAAACAATAGTAAGCAAGTATAAACACCGTGGGACCACGCAGCCGTCATACTACTCAGGAAGGAGACGTGTTCTGTCTCCTAGAGATGAACGTACTTTGGTGCGAAACATGCTAATCAATCCCAGAACAACAGCAAAGGACCTTGTGAAGATGCTGGAGGAAACAGGTACAAAAGTATCTATATCCACAGTAAAACGAGTCCTATATCGTCAGAACCTGAAAGGCCGCTCAGCAAGGAAGAAGCCACTACTCCAAAACCAGCATAAAAAAGCTAGACTGCGGTTTGCAACTGCACATGGAGAAAAATACCGTACTTTTTGGAGAAATGTCCTCTGGTCTGATGAAACAAAAATAGAACTGTTTGGCCATAATGACCATCCTTATGTTTGGAGGAAAAATGGGGAGGCTTGCAATCCGAAGAACACCATCCCAACCGTGAAGCACGGGGGTGGCAGCATCATGTTGTGGGGGTGCTTTGCTGCAGGAGGGACTGGTGCACTTCACAAAATAGATGGCATCTTGAGGAAAGAAAATTGTGGATATATTGAAGCAACATCTCAAGACATCAGTCAGGAAGTTAAAGCTTGGTCACAAATGGGTCTTCCAAATAGACAATGACCCCAAGCATACTTCCAAAGTTGTGACAAAATGGCTTAAGAACAACAAAGTCAAGGTATTAGAGTTGCCATCACAAAGCCCTGACCTCAATCCCATAGAAAATTTGTGGGCAGAACTGAAGAAGCATGTGCGAGCAAGGAGGCCCACAAACCTGACTCAGTTACACCAGCTCTGTCAGGAGTATTGGCCAAAATTCACCCAACTTATTGTGGGAAGCTTGTGGAAGGCTACCTGAAACGTTTGACCCAAGTTAAACAATTTAAAGGCAATGCTACCAAATACTAATTGAGTGTGTGTAAACTTCTGACCCACTGGGAATGTGATGAAAGAAATAAAAGCTAAAATAAACCATTCTCTCTACTATTATTCTGACATTTCACATTCTTAAAATAAAGTGGTGATCCTAACTGACCTAAAACAGGGACATGCCATTTAGGATTAAAATGTCAGGAATTGGGAAAACTGAGTTTAAATGTATTTGGCTAAGGTATATGTAAACTTCCGACTTCAACTGTACATTGTGAAGCTTGTATTCAATTGCCCCTCCTTGTTGCACACAAGAAGATACCATTCCCCCTGTCACAAGGGGTTTATGGCTGATTTAAGATTAAATCGTCAACCCCGTTACGGTCAACTCTGTTACTTTACTTGGCACTTAAAAATACACTTATTATAGTAAAAGTGGAAAACATGTTTTTTTTATTGAGTTGAAGATGTGTTCTTCATGACAGAATGTTAAAATTAGGTGAAATAAAAAGCTTTTTTTCAACAAATTACGCTACCAAAAAGGGATTGAAATTGTGGAACAACCCATAAATGGTGAGCACAGACTGAAGCCCTACACTTTACATACCGGCTACTCATCGTGAAACGACACTAATTAAACCACTAACAATTATGTGGTTACTACATCCAGTTAATCAAGATTATTGAAGCATGAATTAAAATGTCAACATCAGTTTTTTTTATATCTAAGGTGTGCCTCTGCTTTCAAAGTAGGCCCTAAAACCACACCACAACATAGCCACACAGTCAATGCTGAAATGAAGATGGTGCATATATGACAACAAATATGATATATTACATGGTGCAATGGGCTTGAATAAACAGTTATTATCAAAAAGCAATAATATGAGCAGATAAAACACTAACATGAATCTTGGGCTTAGTGTTTTTTTTTTATGATTCAATTTGTTTTAATGAATTCAAAGAATGAGGTCACTGTGCTATGCCATAATTGTTCTAACAGTCAACCTTTCATGAAAGTAATACGGACTTCAGCTACTTCTTACCTTCCTTCCTCCTTCCTACAGTATGATTACTACCCAGACATTAAAAGTGAGGTGGTCTAATTACCATCAAGTGAATATCAAACCTAACCATAGACCACTTCAGGAAACACTTTATTTGACTTGGAAACAACATAGTCAAATGGTAACGACATAATAATAGCCAAGTCATTTCTGTACTGTAAAATAAGGTGCTACTGACATCTCTTACAGAAAGTGGATAGGACTACACTGGAAAAATTCTCTCACTTAATACTTCAGTCAACCTAAAGAAACCTAACGCGAAGCAGCACGATTTTTTTGTACAAAAAGGCAGCTCCTCCTGAGAACATTAAACATGGTGGTCCTGATAATTATATGGTGGGTGCTCACCTGAGCCTTCTCTTTGTAAGGCTGCAGCTCAGTCACCAGCCTCTCCAGCTCCTGGGCCTTCTCCCTGGAGACACTCAGCTCCTGCTTGGTCTTGTCAGCCTGACCCTGCAGCTCCTGGAGCTGCTTGGCATGGTGCTCTGAGGCCTCAGACAGGGCATTCTGCTGGGAGGTTTGAAGATCCTTGGCCTGGGCCTCACCCTGCTGCAAACTCTTCTCCTACACACAACATAAAATGAAGGAGACAGTAACTAACAGCAATCATTTGCTGTTTGGTAGGGGGACAGTGGTAGATTATTTCAGTGTTTGGGTTAGAGACAGTAAAACGTCTATTCCTGAAAAATGTAGGCCGTTTTACAACAAACCTCTTCTCTTTACATCTAATCATCTACTTTATCCCAATCATCAACATCTCAAAGCCATCTCTGGATTTTCAATCACCAGTTGTGTGATTTTCCCCTGCAGGTTGCTTAGCTGGCCCTGATGCTCGTCTCTGGCCCCCTTCAGCTCCTGCTCCTTCTGGGCAACTTCCTGCTGTTGTTGCTCCTCAGAACATGCAGCCCGCTCCTTCTCCTCTGCGAGTTGGGTCTGTAACTGTTCCAGCCTCCTGGTAAAGGGGAAGGAGGGGGAGATCAATCTCTGACCAAATGAGACGGGTGGCATTCAAACAAACTGTGGCTTCATTGTAGAGGACAGATTCAAACCGTTTTAGACTGAAACTGAAGAACTGATAAACCAGGGCGATGGACAGGTTTTGTGCATTGTTGTCATACTCTCATTAAATATTGGCACTGGAGGAAACCGGATTGTGGACTTCTCAGATGAGAGTAAGCCATTTAACTACTTTAATATGTTTGAGAACACCTTTGTTTGTGACATTTCATTGTGTACCTTTCTTTCTGAGTGATGTCTTCATTCATTTTGGTAAGCTGTGCTGAACTGTCGCCTGATGACTTCATCATGTCTGAGATGTCACTTTGGAGCTTGGCCTTTTCGTTTGCGAGCTGATCAAGCCTCTCCTCTCCAACCTTTAGCTTCCTCTCCAGCCCTGAGTGAGAGGAAAACATAATTCAGTCATGGGTAACAAGCCTCAATCCACATACACAAGCACACATACTGTACACAGCCAATTTGTTACACAATATAAACATCATGACTAACTCAGACTCTATAGTGATTATTTTTGTAAAACATTGGTGATATTTTGTGGTGTTGGTCAGGGATAACTTTCTCAAAACAGGTTGTGGTTGCCCTTTTGATTCAGACATTGATTCAGTAATCACAACCTGGTTTATCTAGCAGAAACTCAAGACTACAAAAACAATCAGGTTTGGAAACCCCTGGTGTAGGTTGCAAAGTTACATTACTGAATGTACGTAGGGAGAATGGTCATATTGAGCTGTGTGTACTGAAGGGTAGTGCTGGCCAGTGTTCTAACCTGCAAGTTGGCTTCTAAGGGCCTCTGAGTGGGGTGTGCACTGCTCTTTTTTTTTGCTAAGCTTCTGAAGCAACTCTGACAGAATGAGGGAATTTAGACTGACACTATCAGCTTGCATCATTCAAGTTCTTAGCACTAATCTACTGTCTACTGCTTGGCCATGTGGACCAATATAATGAATTATTTGCAGAAAACCACATCGTTGCTCATCATTAGATTAGCTTGAAGTCAACATTTTCTTTCTAGGAAAATATGTCTTGCAGATAAAAACCCACGTAACCCAAGTAATAAGAAAACAAAGACTAACGTTGTTACAGGTCAAACATCCTGTAACGTTGATCATACATTCTGTAACGTTGATACATGAAAAAAGTTAATATATTTACCTTGAATAGTTTGTGTTGACTTAGCCTGATTGTCTGTGCTTTCTGACAGTTTTTGTTTCTGAGGAAATAAAACTTTATTGAATACATTTGTGCATGCTTAAGTCAAGAGTTTTCCATGACAAACCTCAAAATGATTGACAACTAATAATAATGTTCTACACAAGTTATTTAACCAACATTTGTATTTAAGGATTATATCTTTGATGGTATCGTAAGTGTGTAATAGAAGGTAGATACTTTTTATCATTCCCATGAAAACAAAAAGCAAGAATTTCAATGCTATGCTCTTCCATACCTGAGCTTACCTTGAGCTCTACAGTCCCATCAGTCATGCAAGGCCACCCATTCCCAACCCCTGGCGCCACAACACCAGTCGTAAGTCCTAGTACTCACCAGGTTGCCCAGCTCTTGCTCCAAGGAGACCTTGTCCTGCAGCACAGAGGTCAGGCTCTGCTGCAAGGAGAGGAGCTCCTGCTGCTTACCCTCCAGCTCAGAGTTCAACTCACTGACCTACAGCCACAGTCCAGGGGGCGACACCATGGACATGGAGAACATTTTGAAGGGGGGAAAAATGATGAGTGACAAAATGAAGGAAAAGCTA
The DNA here is from genome assembly GCF_002910315.2 of Salvelinus sp. IW2-2015. Classification (NCBI taxonomy): domain Eukaryota; kingdom Metazoa; phylum Chordata; class Actinopteri; order Salmoniformes; family Salmonidae; genus Salvelinus; species Salvelinus sp. IW2-2015. The sequence goes on from NC_036872.1 coordinate 19,771,619, forward strand.
ATAATGAATAAAATGAAACAAAAGTAAATTGCTTTGAAGGTAGGGTTCAATTATTACAACATCAAATACCACAGGTGTGTCTCACGCTTATTTTTCTGGAAACTCACAAAATAGAAACTGAATATTGTCATGGACAATGGTAGTATGGCGTGGGTATGGACCTACCCTGTTGCCCTGTGAGCGAGCTTGGCTCTGGGCCTCATCCAGCTGGGTCCTCAGGTTCTGGAGAGCTTGGTTACCTTGGCCTGCCTGGGACTGCAGGGCCTCCATAGCTGCCACCTGCTCCTGGACCTCCTTGGCACTGTCCTGGGTCTGCTGGACAAGCTTAGCTTCATGCTCCTCCAGCTCATTTACCTTCAGCTCAGCAGTGTGCAGTTTGCCCAGCACATCCTCCATCTCCACCAGGTGCTGCTCCTCAGCACTCTCCACACTGGACCGCAGGCTCTCCTCCAGGCACTCCTTCTCCTCCGACACGACCAGCAGCTGTTTGTTGAGCTCCCCTGTCTCCCGTGCCCGAGCTGCAGCCTCTGCCTCACACCTGGCTCCCGCCTCCTCCAGTGCCTGCTTGTGCTCCACCTTCAGCCTCTCCAGGGCACTCCTGGTCTCCACCAGCTCTGTCGTCTTGGAACCGGCCCCTTTACTGAAGGACACCTTCAGCTCCTCCATGGCCTGCTGGTGTGAGGCGATGGCAGATTCCAGCTTGGAGCGCCACAGCTCTATGACGTCTGCTTTCTCCTTCTCGTTCTGGCTGAGGCGCAGCTTCAACTGCTCGTTGTCTGTGGAGATCTTGGTGGAAGAGACTTGGAACTGAGACACTGCCTCACTGAGGGCCTTCTCCTCCGCTGCCAGCGTCTCCTTCAGCCCAGCCAGCTCAACCCGTTGCTGGTCTGCTTGAGAGGCCAGCTGAGCCCTCAGAGAGCTCACCTCTTCCAGGAGAGGGGGGGTGGTGGAGTCGGAGCCCTCCGTGCTTTGCTGGACCTCCAGACGCAGCCGCAGGTCAGCCACCTCCCTGGTCCTCAGCACCAAGTCCCTCTCCAGTTCCATGATGCGGGACTTCTCTGACACCGTGGCCACCTATGGGATGGCACAACTCTGTCTCAAACAAAACCATGTTCTTCAACCTATGGAAACATTGTGATTGTGTGTGTACTGGCAGGACAAGAGGGTAGCTGTTGAAGCCCCTTGTCATCAGACAGGTTTACATGGGTCAATATTTTTCTAAGAAAGTCCTTTACACACGTCCTTCATAGTTGCAGTAGTAGCGCAATGAAAGTAACAGTGCAGACCCACATTAGCATAAAATGCCTACAGTTGAAGTACTACACCGCCCTCTAGTGGATATAAGCTGGAACCATATCAGTCATCACACATAATTATTGTGTATTGAACTACTGTCCCCAAATGCTGCAGCTTCTACTGGTTTTCATCCTTACGTTTATATCAGGGGTCAATTTAGGCCAGAGAAACTTGATAGTTAAGACTCTCTCCCCCAACTAATGACGTCAAATTATTAATTAAGAACCAGGGGAAAAACTAAACCAGCAGAGACTATGGCCCTTGAGGATGGCAGTTCAATACTCCATCATTGGCTGTGAAACCCCTGACAGACGCATAAAAGCATTGTTAAGGGGTGGGAGCAGGAAATAGACTCGCAAGAGGTGGGGGATCCCAGATGGGCAGGACAATTGGGGCTGGTAGGATTGGGGGGGACAAAGGCCAACTGGGAGCAACGGATGGTTGGGTATAGGGGTGCTGTCTGGCTACCATGTTGCACCACAAAAGCTGTGGAGACAGTGGGCAGAAGAAAACATGGAGAAAGAGGCAAGTGAATAACCCCACGATGGAGAACCCTAATGATCCTATATGTAGTGGGGCCCTGACATGGCCAAAGTGTAAGTCTAGGTTTTACCCAGAAAACGGCAAATCTAAAAAGAACAGGATTGTATTCTAAATACAATTAATAGCAATTAATATTCTTAATTGCTACTTGCTAGCAAGTAAAAAGATTAGTCAACTACACCATTCAATGTTTGCTTAGAGACATTCAAATGCAGTTAAATACCAACTCCCCATCCACAAGCCTCTATGGCAGAAATGGGCAGAAAAACAGCATATGGAAGCCAGTGCAACAGGTATTTGGAGATCCTCTGTAACCCATTGTACACCCTCCCAAGAGTTGCACCATTACCCCTGGTACCATCCACACTCCACCCCTCTTTCCAAACGCACCACTGTGCAGAGCAAGATCCATTACCCTAGTGTCTTCTAACTCTCTCTGGAGTTTCTCAGCTTTGGTCTTTTCAAAGAGCAGGCTCTGTTCAAGCTCCTTAATGTGGGCATGCTCCAGTTTGGTCTGCGTCTGTTAGTAAAGAAGGGGAGAGGAAGAGAACAAAACCAGTGCCACCATCACATGCCAGCCCAACGCATACAGAGGAAGAGGGAGGGAGGGGAAGGAAAAGGGTACCCCATGCAGATCCCATGCCTAGCACAGGTGAGCATTGGGGATGTAGCTGGAGGTGGTGATAAGAGGATATGATAGAAGCAGCAGGGGAGATGTGCTATGCTTATAGATGTGCAGTTGTTGGTTGTGATTAGAGGAATCCATGCAGAATTACCTTGTGAACAACCAAAGGGAAAGACTAGGAAGGAATGCATAGAAGTATGTGTGAACTACTGAGTGAGTGAGCCAGCAAATGAGTGCAAATCGAAATGGACGTGACTGCACATAAAAAGAGAAAGCACTGTTGGCATGTTTTTGCCCCCCCCCCCCCCATCTCCTGCTTTACTCTATGATTTTGAGGTCCTTTCTGCACATTCATGTGAACAGGAAAGGGAGATGAAACTTAACTATTTACATGAAATGGCAATGCCGTGGCAGGTTGTAACAGCAACACTGCGCTCGCTCTCTTTTGTGATCACGCCCATTTGTTTAGTGAGTATAAGATCACTGATCAGCTGATAAAACAATATCAGAAACCATGTACATTCATTAAACTACTTAGAACAGAAATCAGTAAAAATAAATATATAATAACTGTAGAATGGGGCAAAAGATATTTTAAAAAATATACTAGTTCACCCCCCGGACCGATTCATTAAGTTTAACATTAAAATGCACCTAATTGAATTGCTACCAAGTGCAGAACATTTACTTCTGGTTTCAACAGATGGCAATAGGAAGGTTGGAGCTCAAGACCGTGACTAGGCTGTGAGATGGTGGAGGGGAGCATCTCCAGTGGTTCCATGCTTAGCACTGGGCCAACATGAACAAGAGGAGAAGAAAAAGAAGCAGTAACGTCACTGACTGAAGCAGTTACAGGACAACATTAGTACACTGTCAATTGCTTGAAATCAACAGAAAACATTTGCTGTGTTGATTTGTTTTTTTTGTGTTTTTTTAAAGCTGCATGCATGTGAAAAATACATTTTTTGCAGTAAGTAGTACAGAGACCGTTAGTATGCAATCAAAGGAAGATAAAAAAGGGGTATTACTTCTAACCCTGTAGCACTCATTTTTAAAGATAACATTTGATGTGGGACGCCATCAGGGTAATTGGGATGGTCCCCTGATTGGAGTTGCACTGTGGGATAGATAATGACACAAATCCTTTGATCAGACGTGTACATATTAAACAGCCCCGGGTCCACTTGCTTCCCAGTCTCTGCTCCGTAAACAAAGATATGGTTAGCCAAGGGAGAGGCAGAAAAGGTAAGTTGTTTTCCAAGAAATAGCCCACATTTCCATCAAATAGCACTAGAGTGATGGTGAAAAACAGTATGCAAACCTTACAGTCTGATGTGCCACTGACATTTCTTAGCAAGAGGGTAGCAGGAAAGAAATAAACACCAACTAATTCCTAAAATGATCCTAGGCTCCTGTGTTTATTTCAAGCAAACAGTGTTCCAAAAACACGTTGGGAACATTCAAGCTGTGTTAATATCCACATGCTACATAATCATGAAATGAGGAAGACCTCCAGGTTTGTGAAGATCGGTCTAAGCAAGGCACTGCGCATATTTGGAAGAATGACAATACACGGATAATAGTTTAGTTATTTGTAGATCAGCGAGTCTGCACAGTGCCGTGCTCAGGCAGATCCTCTACAAAAGCATGACTTCATGGACACTAAAAGAACATCAGAGCCAGGCTCAGTCAGGTCTGATTCTGACAGCTCTGCTCCATGGAGGATCTTACTGTCACACGATAGAGAGAATGAGATTTCAGTCTTGTGTCTCATTTTACTGGGCATATGAGATGGCATCGATCATGCCATGCAACAAACCTAATAGGACTGTGGGCACTGGGCAGGACAGATCTCTGGTGTAGACAGACTGCAGAGAATATTCATGCTCAGTACTTGGCATACTAGATTAAGGACATGTCACTGACAAGGACACCAATCACTCACTTGCCAACTTAAAATCACAAGCCGGTGGCCAACCTGTTGATGAAATGTATACAGAGTAGCCAAATAGGGACCTTCAATAAGATTTATTCATTCATTATGTTAGAATCTAATGTATACCCTACCACTTTAATCTCAGGGATCGGGAGCAGGGATGTTGCGGAGTGACTTTTAATTCCAGAGATGGACTCTAGTCTGCACTCTCATCAGAACAGGATGCTTTTACATCAAAATGTCTCAGTTTGACAAGACAAGGAGTTTCAACGGCAGTCCTGATGAGTTGCAGTGTTGGTGGATTTCTGATTCACCTCAGCATCAAATGGATTAATTCCAGTCACTTAGGGGGCGATTTTAACTTGAGATACGGACATGTAAATCAAAGATGCTCCATAGCATTAGAAAGGAAAACTGTATACATATTTTTGAGTTTGTGTAGAAGTGTGTGTGTGTTTACCTCCAGGTCTCCTTTGGTAATGCAAGCTTCCTCCACACGGAACTGGAGGTCTTCCACTTTCCTATCACACAGAGCACACTTCAGATTATAGTTCAGGAACATTTAACATAAGAGGTCTGAAAAGGAATCATGGATCAAGGGTTTGAAACAGGGTTTCAATCTGACCTGCATAATTCATGTCTTTTCCCCCTGTGATACTGTACTGATAACCTTATAACACACCATCAGAACATAGTTAGTTATACCCATAGTTAGACCCCATACCCCCTGGACTCCCTTCACCCCACACCCCTCTGAAGCCTCACCTCTTCTCCTCCTCCAGCTGATTGAGCAGCTCAACCTTCTCCTTGTCAGCAGCCTCCACCAGGGTGCGTAATTGGTCCATCTTGGCCTCCATCTTCACAACACATGAATATGCATTCATTAAAACAGATCATGAATATAAGTTGAGAGACACTCATGAAAAAACAACATTATGGAAGGCCGCTATGCATCCGGCAGTTGGCTGTAAAAACAAGTGTTTTCTCATTGACAGCAGATGGCAGTGCAGAGGTTTTTGTGACATGAGTATGTGAGGTACAGCATTAAGGTGTTTTCATGGGTCCTCCTCACATTAGGTTGGTCATGGTCATGTATGACATAACACACCTTTGCAGATGAGAGTACAAGTTCCAAAACTCGAACGTCCTGAGACTTATCTGTGGGGAAATGTGTGTGTAAATAATCCTGAGGGCGAATGTTCGTGTGTGTGTAAACCATGAGGAGGAACTCTGTGTGTATTGACCTGATCCTGGTCCTCTCTCAGCAGGGTCAGTTCCTGCTCCACCTCGCCCACATGGGTGGTTGCCTTGGCCACCTCTGCCCTCTCCATGTCACGCTCTGCCATCAGCTGCTCGATGTGCTGCTGCTTTTCCTTCAGCACCTCCTGAACTGCTGTGGTGCCAGAGATCTTTCTCGAGTACCGTGATGACGTTTCTGTCAGCTGTGGTGGGGGGGTGGGTAGAAGAGTGTTTAGACTGGTTAATGGGCGGGGGGGGGGGGGTGAGTTCTACTCAGGACAGCAAAAGACAAGACCAATTAAAGAACAGACATCTTGTTGCTCTGCAGTTGTGTATGTGGATGCACTTATGAGTGTGTGTGCGCGCCTCACCAGGCCTGTGCGGCTGGGCTTGGCGCTGACGGAGGAGGCCACAGAGCTCATGGAGCTGATGGATGAGGCACTGGGGCTGCGTTTCAGGCTCGAGGGAGTGGCCACCAACTTCCGCACCGTGGTCTTTGCCTTGGCCGGCGTGGTGGAGGGGAAGCCAATGCGCGTGACCTTGTGGACTGGGGCAAACAGGCCATACTTGGGTTGGCATTGAAAGTATCTGAGGAAATACAAATGAAGGGGATAAGAAAAAAACAGATGTCATTGCGCCCCCCCAAAAAAAAGTCTTATATACAAATAACACCCATAAGACTTGGCGGTACTTAACTCTCTTTTAAACAAACTGGTTGCCAGAGTGGCATGTTTCTCAAGCCTGTGTGATAATCCTCTCTGGTCTGATTACCTGGTTCCTGCCACTGCCCCATCGTTCTTTCCCAGGGGCTCATCCAGTTCCACACCACACCACTCTCCCTTGGCAAAGTCTGTTTCACCAAGAAAGCGAACCACACCAGCTTTTGTGCCACCAACCTGCAGAGAATGTGCAAAGAAAAGCCTAATAAAAAAAAATATATATTTATTTTAGAGCGCTTTCATTACTGAAAGAATCTCAAAGCACCTAGAGGGTAACTAGCTTGGCATGAGATAAAACCACCAAGGCAACAGTACATAACAATAAGAATCATCATCATTATAATCAATACATGCAACCTGTCAACCTTTCAACATCACAGGGCTGATAAATGCATCGTCAGCATTTCCTTTTACAATGCTCTAAAGCAGTGATCACTTTCTAAGTCAAAATGCAAGCTGACATCTACCGCTCAAATTTGTTTTAAACAAGGCCAAAAAAAACGTAAGCCTATGCAACATTAACCTATTAAAAACAGTTCTGTAACAATTAGGTTTGTGCAGTAGGCTATAGGCCCAATACATTATCACTGCATATTGGATATGCTTGAATTACCCTGTTGTTCTTCTCAGACCATTTAGAAAATATTTGGTAATAGATCATTTGTTGTATTACTTGTGAGGCACAGCTAAGTGAGCATAATAATTAGCGTTATTATTTTTGGGGGACTGATGGCCTGTCTGAGGGGGGGAAGGAGCAGCGGTGAGGCTGCCTCTCAACCGACTCACCGTCCCGCCGCTCTCTCTCCATTTGCTGAGAAAGGGGGACAGTCTTCCAGCTGATGGTGAAACAAGTCACACTGCATTATTTCTGCCTCATGCACAAATTCATATGGTTACTCCTATGACCAGAGACAGTTAAATATTCATCAATATTAAAAAAGACAAGCCACTAATAATAACCCAAGCTTATCGGAACACTTTGCTATACTAATTCATTGTAGCTGCAATGATGATTGTAGCGTGAGTGGAAGTAGGAAGAACGCACACTTTATGGCTTATAAAATCTTTGAACAAAGTGTTGGCAGTGTTGAATAACAATTTAAACATGACTTACTCATTAAAAACAGCAGCTCTTTGCTGTACTCGTTGAGTCTCTCTCTTGTCATGGGTTTAGAAGTTTTGAAATGTCAGTGTCAACTTTGCTGTGATTGAGGCTTCTTTTTACAGTCTATGGCTTGAGGGAATTGTGCAAACACGGTGATCTGAGCTACCTGATTGGCCAGTGGTAGGCCTATAGGTGCACTTGATTTGCTCTCTGGCCCTGCCGGGTAGGTGGAGTTCTCTACCTTTACACAAATGAAACTGTTAAAAATGGGAACACTTTGCCATCCTGGCACTAGAGCTGCTGAATCAAGTGCACCTAGCAACAACAGCGCAAAACAAATTAAGAAAATAGCAACGGAACGCTTTATCCTTCGTTTTTTTACAGAAACGTTTGGTGATCAACTAGTAACGCCTTGGGAGATCGACCAGTATCGCGATCTACCGGTTTTTGACCACTGCTCTAAAGGGAGAAGTGAGGAATACTGTGGTGAGAAAAGCACCCTCCCTTCCTCTGAGCGTGGGTGACACTTCCTCTTAACACAATGTGTTACACAGCCCGAGGCTGACGGAGAGAGAGAAAGAGGGGCCTTGGACAACACACTCAGGACGGAAGGTGCTCATACGAGGACAGAGCTTGGCTGTGAACAGAGGGACTATACACAGAAACTGAGCTCACTGAGGAGTGTTAGAACGGATGTTCTCATTGGTCAATGAGAAGTTGGGAAGGAGGTGGGAGGAGGTTGTGTTCCGCAGACACATTCCTGAGAGATTACCATGGTGAGAGGGAGGAGTGGTCAGTCGTGTGACTCTGAGACCAGCCTGTATTTACAGCATTTGTGGTCACACAAGGGGCAAGAGGAGGGGGTGGGGATGGGGCGGGGGCTTAGCCCTCTCTAACCTGGAACAGGGGTAGGAGGCGAGGAGGAACATTTGAGACAAACTTGCATAACTGGACGAGCAGGCAGGTGCTTCAGGATAAAAGCTACCTGATCCAAAATAACAGCTTCATTCAAAGTGTAAATGAACTAAGCCTTACCAAAACACGGTCTCCATTCTTCAGCTCCCTCTCCCCCTTTTTGACCGAGCTGGTGTCTGAGAGGTTGGAGATGGACTCGCTGTTTGTGCGTGCCAGGTTGGAGGCTGGAGTGACTGGCGTTGCAGTTGAGGCTTTTTTGACAGAGGGGGTGTGAGAGGCCAGGCTGGCGGTGGAGGGGGTGGGCGACCCAGCCCGGGACGGAGGTGCTGTCTGAGTCCCGTTGGCCTCGCCCTCTGTGTAGGACAGCTTGGAGGGACGGGTGAATATCCCTTTCATGGCCTCGCACTGGAAATAGCGCACCCCTGCCACCGAGCCATCGTTCTTCCCAATGGGCTCATCCAACACTATGCCGGCCCACTGTCCTGGTGCAAACTGAGCCTCCCCCAGGAACTGCACCACGCCAGGTTTGTTCCCATTCACCCACACTCGCTCCCCAACCTGGAAGTTCTCCCCGCCATCTTGTGTCCCAGCTGCACCGCTACCTGGAGTGGACTTGTCGGCTGCAGCTACTTTGGATCCGGCTGCATGGAAACAGGTGGAAATCATCCAATTACTGCCAGTGTGCCAACTCCACTAAAGTTGGTCCATGGCGAGCTGAGCTAACAGGGCTAACATGAAGGAGTTAGCTCACAGAACATGACACCTTTACCCTGCTATTCAATAGTTCCAAGAGTGAAATATGTTACGTACAGTGCCTACAGAAAGTTCACACCCCTTGACTTTTTCCACATTTTGTTATTAGCCTGAATGTATCATGTATTCATTTGAAATTGTGTCACTGGCCTTCACACAATAGCCCATAATGTCAAAGTGGAATTATGTTAGACATTTTTACAAATTCATTAAAAATGAAAAGCTGAAATGTCAAGTCAATAAGTATTCAACCCCTTTGTTATGGCAAGCCTAAATAAGTTCAGGAGTAAAACATTGCTTACAAGTCACATAAGTTGCATGGACTCACTCTGTGTGCAATAATAGTGTTTAACATTTTTTTGACTACCTCATCTCTGTACCCCACACATACAGATAATTGGAAGGTCCCTCAGTTGAGCAGTGAATTTCAAGCACAGATTCAACCACAAAGACCAGGGGAGGTTTTCCAATAACTCGCAAAGGGCACTTATTGGAAGATTGTTAAAAATAAATAAATCAGACATTGAATATTCCTTTGAGCATGGTGTATTAATTACACTTTGGATGGTGTATTAATACACCCAGTCACTACAAAGATACAGTTGTCCTTCCTAACTCAGTTGCTGGAGAGGAAGGAAACCGCTCAGGGATTTAACCATGAGTCCAATGGTAACTAAAACAGTTAGAGTTTAATGGCTGTGATAGGAGAAAACGGAGGACGGTTCAACAACATTGTAGTTACTCCACAACACTAACCTAAATGACAGAGTGAAAAAGAAGCCTGTACAGATGAAAAATATTCCAAAGCATGCATCTTTTTTACAATAAGGCATTAAAGCAAAACTGCAAAATATTAGGCAAAGAAATTAACTTCATGTACTAAATACAAAGCGTTATGTTTGGCGCAAATCCACCAACATCACCGAGTACCACTCTTCATATTTTCAAGCAGGGTGGTGGCTGCATCATGTTATGGGTTATGCTGTTCATCTGCAAGGACTAGGGAGTGTTATTGGATAAAAATAAACGGAATAGAGCTAAGCATAGGCAAAAACCTTATGGAAAACCTGGTTCAGTCTGTTTTCCAACAGACACTGGGAAACAAATTCAACTTTCAGCAGGACAATCACCAAAAACACAAGGCCAAATATACACTGGAGTTGCTTACCAAGACGACATTGAATGTTCCTGAGTGGCCTAGTTACAGTTTTGACTTAAAGATGCTACACACAGGATTTCTTAGAATAATTGCATTGTTATTTCAGAAAATGTCCATAATATATCTGGCGCAAATAGTGGAATGATGGTGTTTCACAGTATTACTTACCCGTCAGTGTTGTAATTGGCTGTGAAATTCACCTATTGATTTCTCCCGCCGGAGTGGCATCTGTTGTCAAACTGGGAAAGCTGTTCTGACTTTGTGGACGTGTTATCTAGTGGAAATCGTAATTTCCTGGTTGTTAAAATTCTACACTGTTTATGTGAGAAAACATGCACTAATAGTGTAGGGAATCATTGTACCATCAAAATCGTTGTGGAAAGATCTTTTTAATTACAAAAAATATTATTTCTAACAGCTTTTTGAAGCTGGTGGACCAAAAGAAAAGTTACTTTCGGTTTTGGTCCACCAGCTTCAAACCGCTGCAAAAATGAAAAACTATATATTTTTTGGACGGCTTTAAAATCTATGGCCAGACTTGAAAATCGCTGTTTAGCAATGATCAACAACCAACTTGACAAAGATTGAAGAATTAAAAAATAATAATAATATGCTAAATGTTGTACAAGCCAGGTGTGCAACGCTCTTAGAGACTTACCATTAAGACTCACAGCTGTAATTGCTCCCAAGGTGATTCTAACATGTATTGACTCGTGTGAATACTTACGTAAATTATGTACAAAAAACATGGGTGAGAAATATTCAGGCTGTAACACAACAAAATGTGGAATAAGTCAAGGGGTATGAATACTTTCTGAAGGCACTCTCTTACGTCTGGTCTTCACAAGAGAAGGTCACGATTGGCTTGTGGGTTATCTGTCATCTATTTGGCGTGTGCTACGGCCCAAACAGTAGCCTGTGTAAAGTTGGTTTAATAAACCGTCAATTCGCAAACTCAAGCCTCTGTCTGGACAATTGTTCATTTATGATCTAGTCAGGTCATTACATTGGTCAACATTTGATCAGGCCCAATAATTAAGGTTGCCTGATTTTCTACATATAAATAAACTGGCTCATATGTTAACAGCCGAGCAATGCACAAAGAAATAGTTGATTGGATGACATTTACACGAGGCCAAACTTCAGTCGCATTTTCACATGACCTGACTGTCAATGTTTTGAAACAAAATACCAGCACAGGGATCACATTTTACACAGCAAGCCTGCTGTGTCTAAAGCCTCTAGTGAACTCAATTCAACAAATTTCTCCTACTTAAAAATATAGTTAATCCACCATATTGGAGAGATTTTGGGGGTAAATACTATAGCCTACGGAATCAAAATGGCCAGTGACCGATCAGCATGTCTACATCAAATCTAGTCAAGCCGCATCAGCAGATCCAGACTGATGAAGCAGTAAAGCCCATTTTATTGCAACCTTAAGCTGATTGATTACATCAAAGTCAGAGGTTAGGTGCTGTAGCTACCACAGCCCTAATGAGAAGCAGCAAGGACAGGAGAACTGCTGGTGCTAAGGGGGACGAGGACCTCTTACCAGTGGAAGGGGTGGTCTTGGTGGCTGGCGCCCCCGTTGACCTACCCATCTTGCTGGGCGCTTTGAGCCCGCTGGGCTTGGTTGTGCTCATGTTTCCTCTCTGTGTGCTGTGAAATCTACAGGGCCTTTCTGTCCGTCAGTGGGCGCCGGCTGACCCCAAATCATTGACGTAGTTGTGCTCAGACTTTGAGATGACAAAGTCACAGCACCAAAATAAATCAAACAAAAATAAAAATGTAGGAAAAGGGGTGAGGGAGAAAAAGATGCCCCTCAAAAAAGGACCCTGTTAAGAGAGAGGAAGACAAATTAGTGCAACAAACAGCTTTGTATAGTATGCATTTGCTTTAGCCTAGTTTTTTCATATTATTTACTTTGCATAGAAGACTACTAATGATAATATCCTGAAGGGAACAGGATTTTCACAGAATAACCAGATATTTCAGTCTTCACTTAAATGGTAATTAGGAGGGAGGGTTGTTTCACTGGTCCAATTTTTCCTTTGTGGACATGACTATTCAAACACTGGCGTCTTATATTGATTTGTTCACTTGGTATAATTGGTTCCACCTCAACATCATGGGTGGCACTGACAAAGCTTATTGTTTACAACAGATTAATGGTGAGCATAGATGGGCTGAATAGCCTGCCTTTGACATTCAAATTATCTTGTGTTCTTATGACAACAAGCAGTGCTCCCCCGACTGACTCATCACAGTGAGTCCTATACTAAAAATATTCTGTCACAAGCCAGGCCACATTCAAGTGTCTCTGTGTGTGCATGTATTTGTCACCACCATACAGAAACAAACTCTCGCTTTCCCTTTCTCTCCCTCACACACGCAAAGTTGATCAGTCTTCGATATCAACGAACCTAGTACCATTCAGAAACACAGGCAGGGAATTCTTAACGAAAGACCTGCGCATAAATACATTTCAACCCCAGACATGAAGACTCGAAGGCCCGCATGTCAGAGTACAATCATTTTGTTTTGCTCAATAACATGTCGTTCTACCCTCCCTGCTTTAATAAGCAGTTCTATTTAATAACATGTTTCCAAATTCGGGGCGGCAGGTAGCCTAGTGGTTAGTGTTGGGCCAGTAACCGAAAGGTTGCTAGATCGTATCCCCGAGCTGACAAGGTAAAAATCTGTTGTTCTGCCCCTGAACAAGGCAGTTAACCCACTGTTCCTAGGCCATCATTGTAAATAAGAATTAGTTCTTAACTGACTTGCCTAGTTAAATAAAGGTTAAAAATAAATAAAAATACCTCACATTCTTTGCCAGGGTTTACCAATCAATCAGGCCTAGCCTATAGCTCTGTCCTCATCAAAAACAAGTCAAGAGTCTTGGGCCCTCCCTCTTCACCATAAACCGTAGAGCCAGCTCGTGTGAAGCTACAAACTCTAGGTAGAGAGGGAGGGATTAGTAAACAAACAGAAAAGGATTAAAGTGTTAAGCAGCCCTCCTACAGGACAGACTACTAGATTAGCTAATAGCTAAATATGCTACAAGGGTCTAGCCTACCTGTTATTACCAGACTGACAAAATGGTGGCCTTAGCATAATCCGGCAACATTTGTGTTGTCCTTCAAAGACTTCTCAATAAGGTTACCTGTTAATATTAATGTTTGAGAAATAGCATTAATAAATGTAGTAACTAAGGGAGCCTTAGGCCAAGGAGTGGCAACATATGCGTTCTACTGTTAGCTAGCAATGTAGGTAGACTGAATTGTATTGACAGTCTTTGCTCTGACTTGCAGCATGTTAGGGACTCCCAAGTGTTGCAATAATGCATGTGGTTGAGAGAGCCCAGAACAGCAGGTGAACAGCAAGGCCTTCACATCAAGTTACCACCTTACCCCTGGAGGTCAACCACACTCTACTGTTGCTATGACAACACAAACTATTTTTTAAATTTGATTTATTTCACATTTATTTAACCAGGTAGGCTAGTTGAGAACAATAACTAATTCTTCTCATTTACAACTTTGACCTGGCCAAGATAAAGCAAAGCATTGCGACACAGACAACACAGAGTTACATATGGAATAAGCAAGCATACAGTCAATAACACTATAGAAAAAAAAAGAGTCTATATACAGTGTGTGCAAATGGCGTGAGAAGGTAGGCAATAAATATGTCATAGTAGCAAAATAATTACAATTTAGCAGATAACACTGGAGTGATAAATGAGCAGATGATGATGTGCAAGTAGAGATACAGGTGTGCAAAAGAGCAGAAAAGTAAATAAAAACAATATGGGGATAAAGTAGGTCGATTGGGTGGGCTATTTACAGCTGCAGCGATCAGTTAGCTGCTCAGATAGCTGATGTTTAAAGTTGGTGAGGGAAATAAGTCTCCAGCTTCAGCGATTTTTGCAATTCGTTCTGCTGGAGCGCATACTACGGGTGGGTGTTGTTATCGTGACCAGTGAGCTGAGATAAGGCGGAGCTTTACCTAGCATAGATTTATAGATGACCTGGAGCCAGTGGGTCTGGCGACGAATATGTAGTGAGGGCCAGCCGACTAGAGCATACAGTTCGCAGTGGTGGGTGGTATGAGGGGCTTTGGTAACAAAACGGATGGCACTGTGATACTCTACTCAGCAAACTGGATGTAGTCTATTGGAAGCTATTTTGTAGATGACATCGCCAAAGTCGAGGATCGGCAGTTTTACTAGGGTAAGTTTGGCGGCGTGAGTGAAAGAGGCTTTGTTGCGAAATAGAAAGCCGATTCTAGATTTCATTTTGTGTTGGAGATGCTTAATTTGAGTCTGGAAGGAGAGTTTGCAGTCTAGCCAGATACCTAGGTATTTGTAGTTGTCCACATATTCTAGGTCAGAACCATCCAGGGTAGTGATGCTAGACGGGCGGGCGGGTGCCGGCAGCGAACGGTTGAAAAGCATGCATTTGGTTTTACTAGCATTTAAGAGCAGTTGGAGGCCACGTAAGGAGCGTTGTATGGGTATTGAAGCTCGTTTGGAGGTTAGTTAACACAGTGTCCAAAGAAGGGCAAGATGTATACAGAATGGTGTCGTCCCTCGTAGCGGTGGATCAGGGAATCACCAGCAGCAAGAGCGACATCGTTGATGTATACAGAGAAAAGAGTCGGCCCGAGAATTGAACCCTGTGGTACCCCCATAGAGACTGCCAGAGGTCCGGACAACAGGCCCTCCGATTTGACACACTGAACTCTGAGAAGTAGTTGGTGAACCAGTCAAGGCAGTCATTTGAGAAACCAAGGCTATTGAGTCTGCCGATAAGAATACTGTGATTGACAGAGTCGAAAGCCTTGGCCAGGTCAATGAAGATGGCTGAACAGTACTGTCTCTTATCGATGGCGGTTATGATATCGTTTAGTACCTTGAGCGTGGCTGATGTGCACCCGTGACCAGCTCGGAAACAGGATTGCACAGCGGAGAAGGTACGGTGGGATTCGAAATGGTCAGTGATCTGTTTATTAACTTGGCGTTCGAAGACTTTACAAGGGCAGGATGCATATAGGTCTCTAACAGTTTGGGTCTAGAGTGTCACCCCCTTTGAAGAGGGGGATGACCGCGGCAGCTTTCCAATCTTTAGGGATCTCGGACGATACGAAAGAGAGGTTGAACAGACTGGTAATAAGGGTTGCAACAATGGCGGCAGATAGTATTAGAAAGAGAGGGTCCAGATTGTCTAGCCCAGCTGATTTGTACAGGTCCGGGTTTTGCAGCTCTTTCAGAACATCTGCTATCTGGATTTGGGCGAAGGAGAAGATGGGGAGGCAGCAGGTAGCTGTGGAGGGGGGGGGGGCAGAGCTGTTGGCCAGGGTTGCGGTAGCCAGGAGGAAAGCATGGCCAGCCATAGAGAAAGGCTTATTGAAATTCTCGATTATCATGGATTTATCGGTGGTGACCGTGTTACCTAGCCTCAGTGCAGTGGGCAGCTGGGAGGAGGTGCTCTTGTTCGCCATGGACTTTAGTGTACCAAAACTTTTTGGAATTAGAGCTACAGGATGCAAATATTTGTTTGAAAAAGCTAGCCTTTGCTTTCCTGACTGACTGCGTGTATTGGTTCCTGACTTCCCTGAACAGTTGCATATCACTGGGACTATTCGATGCTATTGCAGTCCGCAACAGGATGTTTTTGTGCTGGGCAAGGGCAGTCAGGTCTGGAGTGAACCAAGGGCTATATCTGTTCTTAGTTCTACATTTTTTGAAAGGGGCATGCGGGATGAGGTCAATATCCTTCCAGGATACCCGGGCAAGGAGCGTTTGACAGTGATGAGGGGTGGTCGTTTGATCACGGACCCATAGCGGATGCAGGCAATGATTGCTGAGATCCTTATTGAAAACAGCAGAGGTGTATTTGGAGGGCAAGTTGGTCAGGATAATATCTATGAGGGTGCCCATGTTTACGGATTTAGGGTTGTACCTGGTGGGTTCCTTTATGATTTGTGTGAGATTGAGGGCATCTAGCTTAGATTGTAGGACTGCCGGGGTGTTAAGCATATCACAGTTTAGGTCACCTAACAGAACGAACTCTGAAGATAGATGATGGGCAATCAATTCACATATGGTGTCCAGGGCACAGCTGGGAGCTGAGGGGGGTCTATAACAGGCGGCAACAGTGAGAGACTTATTTCTGGAAAGATTGATTTTAAAAATGAGAAGTTCGAACTGTTTTGGCATAGACCTGGAAAGTATGACAGAACTTTGCAGGCCATCTCTGCAGTAGATTGCAACTCCTCCCCCTTTGGCAGTTCTATCTTGACGGAAAATGTTGTAGTTGGGGATGGAAATGTCAGAATTTTTGGTGGCCTGTCTAAGCCAGGATTCAGACACGGCAAGGACATCAGGGTTGGCGGAGTGTGCTAAAGCAGTGAGTAAAACAAACTTAGGGAGGAGGCTTCTGATGTTAACATGCATGAAACCAAGTCTTTTTCGATGACAGAAGTCAACAAATGAGTGCATGACGACACGCAGGGCCTGGGTTATGCAATACTGTATAGAGGAATGTTCTGAAAGTTGAACAGCTTCAGTTTTACATCTGGCCAACTGTTTAGGCAGGGGTGAAGTAACATCTGTAATGGAATAGGCTAGTTCAACTTCATACGTCCAGTCCCCTCACTACGCTGCCAGCAAAAATAAGTATTATTACATTCCAGCTATTGACAGAGAGGTCTCCCTGCTCTGAGTGAGAGCACCTAACAGTATCAAGATGCCCTGGAATACGGAAAACTGATAACTAAAGAAATTCTAAATGGATCTTGCTGCTAAGTCACAGACACATACCTTCCATTTCTCTGAAGACCTAAGCGCTATGTTAAATAAAACAAACTAGATCTCTCTAACGCACATCTACCTGAACGCAAAAAGGGGTTTCTCAACAGCACAGAATAAAGGGTGGGTCAGCAGCATTGACCCAATTTACATGCCGCACTCCAGTTTTCCCCCTCTGTGGCTGAATGACATCAATTAGTGCCTTGAGGTCAGGACCACGACCAAAGGCCCTCGAGGAAAAAGCACAGAAATGATTGATATCGTCATGGCAGTGAATCATCAGAGGATACAGAGTAGAGTAGAGGGTATCCATTGACATGCCTGTTCTATTTACGATAAATTCACTCTTCTCACTAATGGTGTACTCTATAAAAAATAGAAGATAGCCGATTACAACAAATGTCCAGAACTATATTTCCAAAGCTGACTTAAACAAAAACAACGCCACAAAAAAATAGGACTATGCTTCCTCCATTGCTTCACAAACGTCATCTGTTGATTCCATGGCATTGTTTAGAGAAAGGCTAAAGTCAACTTGGGGAAGAGAGCGGGCTTTCCCAAATAGACCAGCAATTTCGAGACTTGAAACCGGAGCCTTACATCTATAATTATAAACTATGGACAGCTTTCAGCTTTCAGTTTAGCACTGGTGTAGTCAGCTGAAAATGATCATCCAATTATGCAGAAGGAGATGTTTCCCACTGGTAAAGCTAATCCTTTGCTCCGGACTCTCACTTTAATCTCTATTCAGGAAGACAGCCAAATACCAATGTTCTGTCAATGCAGGTTTTGGGCAATTCACTTATCCTTACAAACCCAAATGCCCATCACTGTCATGCACTGTACTACAGCTGTAGGCTAGCCTACTTCTGTTAACACTACAGTGATGAATGTGCACAATGACATGGTATTTCGGGAAAGTTACCATATCAACATCTTAAACTATGTTACTAGTCAGGATATTTTCCTAAAAATAATTCCCATCCACGTTAGAGATGGAAATTTCGTTCAATTTTATTGCCGACTAACTGACCCTTATTAACAGATCAACAAACGGTTAAATTGTTTCCAAACAGTAGAATGACATGACCAACAGAAAATACTATTAGAGATCTGTATGTAAGGATGAGATGCTTATTTTTCCGCCCTAACAATGGGAGTCGGCCCAAGGCGGGAAGGCAGGCGACAAGACTAGGCCCAAAATAAACCCATAGAAACATATTGGGCTTATTTTGGACAGATTTTGGCGAGAGTGAAACCACTTGCTTTTGTCTCTTCCTCTTATACTATGCATGCATACAAGGACCGGACATTTCTCATTAAGAGCTTAAGGGAAACGTGTAGCAATAGCACGCCTATCATCTTACAGCCTATTATTAAACACTCCTGTAATCAAGCAGATAATAAAACATAATTTTCAAACATTTGCCAAAATGCAATTTGTGGAAAACACAGTTCTAAACCTAATGCGAGCAGTTGTGATAGAGATTAACATTTCCGTTAGAAATTTAGAAAGAGGGGGAATCTAATAGCAACAACTATGATGGATTGCTAATATGACTAGGATTGTGCATTTGGCTTCTGGACAACAAAAGAGAGTTGATATGAAAAACACTAGAACGGGGGAGAAATGCTGGTTAATGGCATGAGGAAGTCTTTATAAAATAAATTGCCTCCACATTTCTACAGATGGATTTTTGCAAGGCTACTTTGAAGCAAGGTAAGACATGCCTCATTATTTGTAAAGTAAACTTTCCGGTTGCAATTATACTGCCTCAAGCTCACATTGCAAAGTGGTGGGTGACTCGCTGATAGTCAACGGTAGGCAGGCTATGGCCTATACACCCGAAATGCGAATGGGAGGTGCGCTTTAATTACGAATTGAGATTGAGAAATAATTCCACAAAATAATGCAAATTACCCATAGACCGATAAGCATGACCGGACATATGGATTTTCAGCAGCTAACCGAGTAACACCCCTATTATTTGAATGTAATTTGACTTGTTTCAATTTAACAAACCAGGACCCACTTCCTGTAGTGTGCAGACATTAATTATTTTGGTGTCTAATTACATGTTTCCTATGGCTCTGGGTTCATGCCACCTACAAAATGTAAAGCACTAATGACTCATTTGCACTATGAACTCAACATTACAGTTCCACCAGTGCATGCTGTAAATTTAGGAGAAATAAAATCCGATAGCTTGCTGCCATCCTTCAATATTATTGCTAAATAGTTTAACAAAGCACGCACTGTAAAAGGAAATATAACCTTGCTGCTCTGTTGGGATACATGAAATGGGTGGGGACTGCCTATTTATAATTAATTTAGTGTGTTACCATTACCTTTTTCTATTTTGCTAATTTCTCTTACTTAAAAGCTTTGCATTGTTGGGAAAGGGCTTGTAAATAAGCATCACAGTAAAGTCTACACCTGTTGTATTCAGCGCATGTGACAAATACAATTTTAATTTGACTGGTCGAGGATGTGTTCTGTAAAACAGATTTAGTTCTGAAACCGATTTGAGGGCCCAAACCATGGAGATAATCGACTTTCATGTACGATTACTTGTGGCAGCAGCTTATCCACAGCATATCTGGTTTAGCTAAGCCATGCAGAGTAGGGAAGCTTCGCTCAGACAGACTGTATAGCTCTCTGAACGCAGGGAAAAGGCCTTTCATTCTTCACTGTGCAATATACTTTTGCTGACGTCAGTAGTGCAAAAAGCCTCACTAAATGACATCTCTCATTTGCAATGTATTGTATCCTACACTTCCCTCTGACTTCCCCTTTCTTTTCCCCATTCCTTTCATTAAGGGCAAAAAAATAAATAATATTAATTCACTCTCAGCTAGTTGGAAGCACTTGGAAAATAGGAGAGTCGATTTGTCTAAGGGCATAAATAAGTACCACTTGGTACTACAGACTTTGGTTTTGGAAGGTTAAAGAATTTTGCTATTTGAAGGTGAAAATAATAACGTTCGAGGGTACATTTTAAATCCAAGGACAAGATCAAACTAGAAATAAAACAATTCCCGAAATTGGTTTGGTTTCTAGCTTGAATGGTTCAAGAGTTACTATTACTGTTGGTGGGTTAGTCTATGATGCTAATTTATGCAAATGTCAATAGTTTTACATTTATAGACTTGAAAATGATAGTTAATGTTTGCAGCTGAGATGGTAAAAGATCAGTAGCATTTAAAATGGTCTACCACTTTTTATGGTTGGCATTATGCCAATTTACGAAAATTCAAATTGAGTATATTTTAAAGGATCATTTGAAGTTAGGATAGCTTGAATGTTTTAAAGTTGGTCTTGTAGCTTAATTGGCTGAGGAGCAGGACCATTTTCAATAGCTACCACTGTATTCCTATGGTTCTCATTCAAACCCATGTTATTTATGCACATTTAAAATTGTTATAATTCAAAAAGTATAAATACTATCAACAAGCTGTATGCAAGACATCGAAGTTGAGTCAGTCTGCACATTTCAACATTGGTTTGGAGTTGATAGCTTACACGGTTCAAGAAGTAGCATCTAGAACTTTTAAAATGTTACCATTCAAGTCTATAGCCACTGAAATGCATAGAATTTTATGCAAATATGGTTGTAGAACAAAAAGTCAAGTATAAAAAATATTTCTCAAGCAACCTGCAGACAGCCAGTCTACAAGTTTTACATTTGTTTTCGTGTTGATAGCTTAAGCGCTAGAGTGAGGGGAATAATTAATATGTAAGAGCGCTAGAGTGGTCTTGTTTTCAGCAAGCACACTAAATACACTGCTCAAAAAAATAAAGGGAACACTTACACAACACAATGTAACTCCAAGTCAATCACACTTCTGTGAAATCAAACTGTCCACTTAGGAAGCAACACTGATTGACAATAAATTTCACATGCTGTTGTGCAAATGGAATAGACAACAGGTGGAAATGATAGGCAATTAGCAAGACACCCCCAATAAAGGAGTGGTTCTGCAGGTGGTGACCACAGACCACTTCTCAGTTCCTATGCTTCCTTGGCTGATGTTTTGGTCACTTTTGAATGCTGGCGGTGCTTTCACTCTAGTGGTAGCATGAGACGGAGTCTACAACCCACACAAGTGGCTCAGGTAGTGGCAGCTCATCCAGGATGGCACATCAATGCGAGCTGTGCAAGAAGGTTGCTGTGTCTGTCAGCGTAGTGTCCAGAGCATGGAGACGCTACCAGGAGACAGGCCAGAGACATCAGGAGACGTGGAGGAGGCCGTAGGAGGGCAACAACCCAGCAGCAGGCCGCTACTCCGCCTTTGTGCAAGGAGGAGCACTGCCAGAGCCCTGCAAAATGACTCCAGCAGGCCACAAATGTGCATGTGTCTGCTCAAACGGTCAGAAACAGACTCCATGAGGGTGGTATGAGGGCCCGACGTCCACAGGTGGGGGTTGTGCTTACAGCCCAACACCGTGCAGGACGTTTGGCATTTGCCAGAGAACGTTCTGCTGCCTGCAACATCCTCCAGCATGACCGGTTTAGCGGTGGGTCAGTCATGGTGTGGGGTGACATTTCTTTGGGGGCCGCACAGCCCTCCATGTGCTCGCCAGAGGTAGCCTGACTGCCATTAGGTACCGGGATGAGATCCTCAGACCCCTTGTGAGACCATATGCTGGTGCGGTTGGCCCTGGTTCTTTCTAATGCAAGTCAATGCTAGACCTCATGTGGCTGGAGTGTGTCAGCAGTTCCTGCAAGAGGAAGGCATTGATGCTATGGACTGGCCCGCCCGTTCCCCAGACCTGAATCCAATTGAGCACATCATGTCTCGCTCCATCCACCAACGCCACGTTGCACCACAGACTGTCCAGGAGTTGGCGGATGCTTTAGTCCAGGTCTGGGAGGAGATCCCTCAGGAGACCATCCGCCACCTCATCAGGAACATGCCCAGGTGTTGTAGGGAGGTCATACAGGCACGTGGAGGCCACACACACTACTGAGCCTCATTTTGACTTGTTTTAAGGACATTACATCAAAGTTGGATCAGCCTGTAGTGTGGTTTTCCACTTTAATTTTGAGTGTGACTCCAAATCCAGACCTCCATGGGTTGATAAATTTTATTTCCATTGATAATTTTTGTGTGATTTTGTTGTCAGCACATTCAACTATGTAAAGAAAAAAGTATTTAATAAGAATATTTCATTCATTCAGATCTAGGATGTGTTATTTTAGTATTCCCTTTATTTTTTTGAGCAGTGTATATATATAAATACATTAAAAAAATAAAAATATCGTCCGATTAATCGTTATCGTCTTTTTTTGTCCTCCAATAATCGGTATCGGCGTTGAAAAATCATAATCGGTCGACCTCTATTATCTAGTCTAAATATGACACTCCACCAATTGTAACCTTCTGCATCTTTTTCAAAGAGGTACTTATATTTTGAAGGCAAACCACAAATTCCACTATTGCGCCTAATCGTGGCTAGCCTCACAACACATAACCCGGTCTGCGGTCTGGTCGAGTGTCACTAGCCAGACGAAGCTAGCTGGCTGCTTATAACGTTAGCTTGGGTAACAGGGTTAAGTAGCTGGCTAGCTATTTATTTTCATGAACAGAAGTTCAATTTCAATAGGCGAACAACAAGTGGCTACCTTGCTAATACTTACTCACAAGGATTCCTAAATCATTGCTAAGAAAAATGAAAATGACTGCAGTTTCTACTGGTCATTGCTTTAAGGCTGGTTGTATTGATGCTAGCTATGTACCAAGCTAAATCTAGCTACCCCAGAAGTTGCGGTCAAACAAATAATGCTTTATTACCAACGCAGAATTGTAAACATTGTTCGTGGCCAGTGTTTGCAGACTTTTTTGTACAGCTTTGACAGTGCTGATAGTAGTGCTACACTTGGCTTGCAAGTGCAAATTCAGAACACACAACATTCTATAATAACTGTTATTTGACGTGTCAAATTAAGAGCTTATTTAACACGCCATTGTGTTATTTGACGTGTGTCTATTTGACACGCAAAGACCCAAACGGCGTTCCATAGTATGTCGTGAAGCTAATAGCAGTGCCGCTATTACTGTGCAACTCCGGTAGGGCAACATGTGTACATGTGCTCGACCAGTCAGCAAAAGCCAACATCACCCACAACAGAGAACGGTTGATTGTCAAGGGCAATGAATTCCATTATCTTGACGTTAATGGATTTCGCCTTTGAGTTGTCTCGCTTAAATTCTTACTCTTTCAAATGACTACTTGACTTGTTGACTGCTTGATCCACACAAGACATTGTGGGCTTGGTTAGGAATGCTGTGTTGCACGTGTAGCGCAAAGTTTTACGTGGCGTCATTACATCATGTACCTACATTATATAGGTATGCACATCAGCTTTGACATCGGTTTTGCACATTGGCGTTAAACTAGACATCGGGCCTGAAGACTGATCACACTCTACACAGCCGATATGAGTAAGACCTTTAAACAGGTCAACATTCACAAGGCCGCAGGGCCAGAAGGATTACCAGGACATGTACTGCAAGCATGCACTGACCAACTGGCAAGTGCCCTCACTGACATGTTCAACCTCTCCCTGTCCGAGTCTGTAATACCAACATATTTCAGGCAGACCACCATAGTGCCTGTGCCCAAAAACACTAAGGTAACCTGCCAAAATGACTACCGACGCGTAGCACTCACGTCTGTAGCCATGAAGTGCTTTGAAAGGCTGGTCATGGCTCACATCAATACCATTACCCCAGAAACCCTAGACCCACTCCAATTTGCATACACCCCCAACAGATCCACAGATGACGCAATCTCTATTGGTTGAGAGCTTCAAATTCCTTGGTGTCCACATCACCAACAAACTAACATGGTCCAAGCACACCAAGACAGTCGTGAAGAGGGCACGACAAAACCTATTCCCCCTCAGGAGACTGAATAGATTTGGCATGTGTCCTCAGATTCTCAAAAGGTTCTACAGCTACATCATCGAGAGCATCCTGACTGGTTGCATCACTGCCTGGTATGGCAACTGATCGGCCTCCGACCGCAAGGCACTACAGAGGGTAGTGCGAACGGCCCAGTACATCACCGGGGCCAAGCTTCCTGCCATCCAGGACCTCTATACCAGGCAGTGTCAGAGGAAGGCCCTAAAAATTGTCAAAGACTCCAGCCACCCTAGTCATAGAGTGTTCTCTGCTACCGCATGGGAAGCGATACCGGAGCGCCAAGTCTAGGTCCAAGAGGCTTCTAAACAGCTTCTACCCCGAAGCCATAAGACTCCTGAACACCTAATCAAATGGCTACCCAGCCTATTTGCATTGCCCCCCCCTTTTACACCGCTGCTACTCTCTGTTGTTATCATCTATGCATAGTCACTTTAATAACTCTACCTTCATACACATATTACCTCAACTGTACAGGTACCCCCCTGTATATAGTCTCGCTATTGTTATTTTACTGCTGCTATTTAATTACTTGTTACTTTTATTTCTTATTCTTATCTGTATTTTTTTTTTTAAACAGCATTGTTGGTTATGGGCTCGTAAGTAAGCATTTCACTGTAAGGTGTTGTAGTTGGTGCATGTGACTAATAAAATTTGATACCGATCTTGGCATTTTTAGCTAATATCGACCAATTCCGATATGTTCACCGATATATTGTGCTGTTCACCGATATATTGTGCATCCCTAACCCTAATACTTAACAAACATGAAGCTGTGGGAAATCAAGGTGCAGAAAAAATGAATGGTTAACAATGAGTGGTTAACAATGGCATGCTGCAAAAGAGATTCAGGGACATGCTGGGACACTCAGCCCTCTCAGCATGGGACTCAAGGCTCATGGTCTAAAAGACATCTCCTGAATATCACTTCACTAGTCTCAACTTGTGCACCAGCCAGTGGGCAGGTTTAGCCTATAGAAAAGTCTTGGCACCACATATCTTTTAGAGCCTGCCCTGGCAAGTGGCTTTAATCACAAACAATGACAGGAGCTGAGCTGTGTGCCCTTTGCACTCTCATTGGTTGTCTTGGCGATTTGCCTAATCATAAAGGTCTACTATGCCCCTGTTTGGCAGCACTCAAGTCTCCCTCATCACTTACCAGTATTTGTACACAACATCTGCAGAAAGTGTGATCACATCACACATTCAAAACAAACACTCCCGCTGCCCCCTCACATATTAAGTGCACTAAAGACATGTTCCAGTTCTTCTCTTTGGAGGAAACATCTGCTGGGGTCATTATATAGCCCCCCTAGCACTGGTAGCAGGCAGTGCAACAAAAAGCCAGGGTCTTTACGATTATTTCACAGATTTGTGAAATAATCATTACAGTTTCGTTTTACCTCCAACACTGAATTTACTTGAAAAACTTAGCAAGGAGAAAATAGCCTAAACTTTAAGACATTAAAACGCAAGCATTGTTGTCTAGCCTACTTGTCCTAACAAATACTTGTATTTTTGATAGGGAGAGCAGGTATAGAAGAGACAACTGACCTTCAGAGAATGGACAATTTGCTAACTGACACTTCATACACATCAACACATTAACAGCCACACAGCTCAGTTTAGGATAGCCTCAATTCGGATTCATCATCAAAAGATTAACTATAGGCTAACTGTTTGTAGTGTCTGGAAGCGTGTGTAGTGGTTTGTTGTGTTTGATGATATGGGTTTGCTGTAAATCAGTGGAGATGGTTGTCAAACACCAGACGCAATGTCCTTGATATCATTCAAAAATAATTTCTTATTTGCCCACTTTTTCTGTTACACATCTTACTCTAGCAATTCAAATGAGCCATCAGAGCAGGGCCTGGCACAGGACACAAGAGAATGGTAGGTTAAATCATCCTTGGTGCCCCTGCTTCCTTTACAGGGAGAAGCAAAACTTCTTGTTAGTGGAGTTGGATCTGTGCATAAAAAGGGTGCAGACACCTAAACCCGAAGTTCTGTTTTGCTGAAATGTAGAAATTATGAGGCCAAAAACTATGCCGATTGTTCATGATCAAATGTTAACCCAACAGGTTAACTGTTTAACCACTACTGAATCATTTCTATTGAGCATGAGCAGTGTCAAACACACTGAACCCAACTCAAGGTCACAGTTTACACATAGCTAAATCACAGAATAGATTACCTTGACCTGAGTTTAGGTAAAAACTATAAAGTGAATTCAGTCACTAACATGTTAGGATATTTGGCAAGAGACAACCACTTATGAAAGGTATCTAGCAGAGCCAATTACTAAATATAATTTCCTTTAAGTTAGCGAGCAAGCTGACAGACATAGGGTTTGTTGAGTTTGCCGTGTTCTTCATGGGACAGGCAAAGGTGAACATATTTATGATTGACCAGTCGAAAGGTTCCCTGGGAGATTCCTACTGACGTATTGCATTCCATTGATGTTTACAGTGTGGTCGATGAGGTGGCACATCTGGATATCATGACAGTAGTTGCGAATGGAGCTACTGTATAAAACTAACTTAAAGAAAACTCGATTGGGTTAACAAACTCATGTCTAGTTGAAACAATCCAAATGTGTTAAAACACTAACTGGTCGGTGTCGCGGACTTCGCTAACCAGTAGCCATATGGTTCATACTATTTGAGCTTTCCGAAGCCACAGGAACATAGCACACTGACAAGGTTTTGTTGCTCGTATAGGAAAGCTAGCTAACGTCGAGGGAATTCCACAGGTCCGAACGTCGACTCGTACCACAATGTCGCCCCTGAATGACATGTCTTGAAAACTAGCGGTTGGGATCGCTTGTGATCTTTTATTTAAAATATAATCTCCAAGTCAAACCATGTTAAAAATGTGAGATCAGTATCTAGCCTTAAGGCCCATACAGGTAGTGGCTGGCTAAACGCGGTATATACTAGTTGCTAGCTAGCGTTACGTGAGCTAAATTGGCGCTTAGTAACTGTTTCTCCGTGGGTTGTGGGCTCCCTGCCTTGACTGAGGGCCCGCAGGGCTACCTATAAAGCAAACGTGAGATAGCCGGGTTCAAGCCTTTTCAACCAATCCTTACCTGTAGCACTCTCGTATGAATTGTTCTTTGACGAACAGCTAGAAACAATCCCAAACAGGCACAACCCTCTTTCGAGTTGTCTTCCCAACCGAAGCCTTGTGTTCCGACGGACTCGCGTTCACGAGGTGCTGATTGAGCGAAGCAATGACGTAAAATGGTCTCGCCCCTATAGACTAGAGGGGGAAAAAATAACTAAACTAGTCTAAAACCCAAATTAAAAAATAAACTACCACAATTATAATATTAACACAAAGGTCATAAAATGCATTTGCTAAAAAAAATCTACTAAACTTGAATTATGTCTGTCAAACTTATATTCAGGATAAAGATAATTGTATTACTTTCAATTAGAAACTATTTGCTCAGATTTGTATCTTTCAGCATGCAATTTCTGTAAAAGATTAAGAATAAAGATTGCTTCAATACAGACAAAAGGTTGCCACCCGGGTACGGTTGTTCCTTTCCCTGTACCTGTTAACCGAACAGATTTTGAAACCGTGTGTCGGCTTTGTGGAACTTGCTTATTTTTACCATTCAAATTTTGGTAAATTCAAATACGGTACTGACATGATTTGAATGGTGAGATTAGGAGTTTGGCGGCAAATTGGAAAGCATCCAAACACACTATACAGATCAATCATTATATTAAAGTGAGGTTAAAGGAGGCTGTATTCGAAAAGCATACGTATTAGAGCAGGGCAGTTAATTAAAGTCACGAAATAGGACAGACAACGCTTCAGACCAACAGTCAATTTCCATCCAGCAGCAGCATGACACCACCCGAAACATCAGCCCTCCAAATGGTTTATAATCTTGAACACATATTTAGATTTAATAACAAAAACACGAGAAATTAATTTACCGAAGCCTTACTGTGTACTTTTAAATGGACTTCCAATGGCAAAACAACTACGGTGACAAACAGTCCGATTTGGAATAACGAAAACAAACCATTGCATTGTAAAACGTTGGTCCATCTCCTGTGACACTTCTCTAGAGACATGATGGTCTATCACTTCTTAGTCTTGTAGGAAGCTGCTATAGACTACCCAGTGCTAACAGTCAGTATCTGGATAACGTGTGAAATGCTTGATATATATTTTCTGGGTGATTTAAATATTGACTGGCTTTCATCAAGCTGCCCACTCAAGAAAAAGCTTCAAACTGTAACCAAAGCCTGCAATTTGGTTCAGGTTATCATTCAACCTACCAGGGTAGTTACAAACAGCACAGGAATGAAATCATCATGTATTGATCACATCTTTACTAATGCTGCAGAAATTTTCTTTGAAACACTATCCAAATCAATCGGATGTAGTGATCACAATATAGTAGCCATATCTAGGAAATCTAAAGTTACAAAGGCTGGGCCTAATATAGTGTATAAGAGGTCATACAAATAAGTTTTGTAGTGATTCCTATGTTGTTGATGTAAAGAATATGTTGGCCTACGGTCTGTAATGAACAACCAGACCCTGTACTTGACACATTTTTGAATTTGCTTATTCCATTTACTAATAAGCATGCACCCATTAAGAAATGGGTGAATGACCCATTTCTTAATGACAGTGAAAACTGTTAAATCCCTGTGGCTAGATGAGAAATTGAAAAATTGTATGCTTGAGAGTTGAGGCAAAAATAATTGCAAATAAAGTGCATTGGGAAAGCATTCAGACCTCTTGACTTTCTCCACATTGTTAAGTTACAGCCTTATTCTAAGATCTATTCAATCGTTTTTTTCCCCCTCGTCAATAAACACACAATAACCATAATGACTAAGCAAAAACAGGTTTAGAAATACTTACACATTAAAAAAAATATATATATATCACATTTACATAAGTATTCAGACCTTTTATTCAGTACTTTGTTGAAGCAACTTTGGCAGTGATTTCAGCTTTGTGTCTCTTGGGTATGATGCTGCAAGCTTGGCACATCTGCATTTGGGGAGTTTCTCCCATTCAACTATGCAGATCCTCTCAAACTCTGTCAGGTTGGATGGGGAGCGTTGCTGAAAAACATCCCCACAGCATAATGCTGCCACCACCATGCTTCACCGTAGGGATGGTGTAGGTCTCCTCCAGACGTGACGCTTGGCATTCAGGCCAAAGAGTTCTATCTTGGTTTCATCAAACCAGATCATCTTGTTTCTCATGGTCTGGAAGTCCTTTTGGTGCCTTTTGGCAAACTCCAAGCGGGCTGTCATGTGCCTTTTACTGAGGAGT
The DNA here is from genome assembly GCF_002910315.2 of Salvelinus sp. IW2-2015. Lineage (NCBI taxonomy): Eukaryota > Metazoa > Chordata > Actinopteri > Salmoniformes > Salmonidae > Salvelinus > Salvelinus sp. IW2-2015. Next base: position 19,800,963 of record NC_036872.1, read on the forward strand.
GGCTTTCCGTCTGGCCACTCCACCATAAAGGCCTGATTGGTGGAGTGCTGAAGAGATGGTTGGGCAAACATTCCAGAAGGACATCTCCACAGAGGAACTCTGGAGCTTTGTCAGAGTGATCATCGGGTTCTTGGTCACCTCCCTGACCAAGGCCCTGCTCCCCCGATGGTTCAGTTTGGCCGGGCGGCCAGCTCTAGGAAGAGTCTTGGTGGTTCCAAACTTCTTCCAATTAAGAATGATGGAGGCCACTGTGTTCTTGGGGACCTTTAATGCTACAGAAATGTTTTGGTACCCTTCCCCAGATCTGTGCCTCGACACGCCCTGACTCGGATTGCGTCAATTCTTTCAACCTCATGGCTTGGTTTTTGCTCTTACATGCACTGTCAACTGTGGGACCTTATATAGACAGGTGTGTGCCTTTCCAAATCATGTACAATCAATTGAATTTACCACAGGTGGACTCCAATCAAGTTGTAGAAACATCTAGGATGATCAATGGAAACATGATGCACCTGAGCTCAATTTCAAGTCTCATAGCAAAGGGTCTGAATACTTATGTAAATAAAGGTATCGGTTTTTTATTTTTATTACATTTGCAAAAATGTCTAAAAATTTGTTTTCAGTTTGTCATTATGGGGTATTGTGTGTAGATTGAGGAAAATGTTTTATCTAATCCATTTTAGAATAAAGCTGTAATGTAACGAAATTTGGAAAAAGTCAAGGAGTCTGAATACTTTCCGAATGCAATGTATGTCTGGCTGCACAACCGATTGGCAAACTACTGCAACTTGAGAAATCGTGTGACTAAACAATAAAAATAAACCATACTATCAAACAAAGATAAATTATAAAAATAATGATAGTAAAAAGCATTGGAGCACCTTAAATTACATTTTGGGTAAAAAGGCAAACTCAGCTCCATCATTCATTGAATCAGATGGCTCATTCATCACAAAACCCTCTGATATTGCCAATTACTTTAATGATTTTTTCTTTGGCAAGATTAGCAAATTCAGGCATGACATGTCAGCATCAAAACACTGACAATACATATCCAAGTATAACTGATCAACTTATGAAAGATAAGCATTGTAATTTAAAATTCTGTAAAGTGGAGTGTGAAAGAGGTGATTTTTTTTTCTCTATCAACAATGACAAGCCCCCGGGGTCTGATAACTTGGATGGAAAATTAATAGCGGACAATATAAGATAATAGCGGACGGCCTCCCGGGTGGCGCAGTGGTCTAAGGCACTGCATCGCAGTGCTAGCTGTGCCCCCAGAGACTCTGGGTTCGAGCCCAGGCTCTGTCGCAGCCGGCTATAACTGGGAGGTCCATGGGGCGACACACAATTGGCCTAGCGTCGTCCGGATTAGGGAGGGTTTGGCCGGTAGGGATATCCTTGTCTCATCGTGCACTAGCGACTCCTGTGGCGGGCCGGGCGCAGTGCACACTGACCAGGTTGCTAGGTGTACGGTGTTTCCTCCGACACATTGGTGCGGCTGGGTTGGATGCGCGCTGTGTTAAGAAGCAGTGCGGCTTGGTTAGGTTGTGTTTCGGAGGACGCATGGCTCTCTCCCGAGCCCGTACGGGAGTTGTAGCGATGAGACAAGACAGTAACTACTAACAATTGGATACCATGAAATTGGGGAGAAATAGGGGGTTAAAAAAAAATAACTGAAAACTTGAGCGTGCATAACTATTCACACCCCCAAAGTCAATACTTTGTAGAGCCACCTTTTGCAGCAATTACAGCTGCAAATCTCTTGGGATATGTCTCTATAAGCTTGGCGTATCTAGCCACTGGGATTTTTGCCCATTCTTCAAGGCAAACTGCTCCAGCTCCTTCAAGTTGGATGGGTTCTGCTGATGTACAGCAATCTTTAAGTCATACCACAGATTCTCAATTGGATTGAGGTCTGGGCATTGACTAGGCCATTCTAAGACATTTAAATGTTTCCCCTTAAACCACTCGAGTGTTGCTTTAGCAGTATGCTTAGGGTCATTGTCCTGCTGGAAGGTGAACCTCCGTCCCAGTCTCAAATCTCTGGAAGACAAACAGATTTCCATCAATAATTTCCCTGTATTTAGCGCCATCCACCATTCCGCTAAATTCTTACCAGTTTCCCAGTCCCTGCCAATGAAAAACATCCCCACAGCATGATGATGCCACCACCACGCTTCACTGTGGGGATGGTGTTCTCGGGGTGCTGAGAGGTGTTGGGTTTGCGCCAGACATAGCATTTTCCTTGATGTCCAAAAAGCGCAATTTTAGTCTCTTCTGACCAGAGTACCTTCTTCCATATATTTGGGGAGTCTACCACATGCCTTTTGGTAGAACACCAAACGTGTTTGCTTATTTTTTTCTTTAAGCAATGGCTTTTTTTCTAGCCACTCATCCATAAAGCCCAGCTCGGTGGTGTACGGCTTAAAGTGGTCCTATGGACAGACACTCCAATCTCCACTGTGGAGCTTTGCAGCTCCTTCAGGGTTATCTTTGGTCTCTTTGTTGCCTCCGATTAATGCCCTCTTTGCCTGCTCCGTGAGCTTGGTGGGCAGGCCCTTTCTTGGCAGGTTTGTTGTGGTGCCATATTCTTTCAATTTTTTAAATCATGGATTTAAATGGTTCTCCTTGGGATGTTCAAAGTTCCTGATATTTTTTTTATAACCCAACCCTGACCTGTACTTCTCCACAACTTTGTCCCTGACCTGTTTGGAGAGCTCCTTGGTCTTCATGGTGCCACTTGCTTGGTGGTGCCCCTTGCTTAATGGTGTTGCAGACTCTGGGGCCTTTCAGAACAGGTGTATATGTACTGAGATCATGTGACACTTAGATTGCACACAAGTGGACTTTGTTTAACAAATTATTTGACTTCTGAAGGTAATTGGTTGCACCAGATCTTATTTAGGCGCTTCATAGCAAAGGGGTGAATACATATGCACGCACCAGTTTTTTTTTTGAGAATCTTTCAAAACAAGTATTTTTTTTTATTTCACTTCACCAATTTGGACTATTTTGTGTATGTCCATTATATGAAATCCAAATAAAAATCCATTTAAATCACACGTTGTAATGCAACAAAATAGGAAAAACACCAAGGGAGATTAATACTTTTGCAAGGCACTGTCTAACATAAGTGTTTTTTTTTTTTAAATTGAAACTTCTCCAACATAATACAGGTAGAATCAGGAATTCCCCAGGGCAGCTGTCTAGGCCCCTTACTTTTTTCTTCTTCCTTTCAATCTTTACTAATGACATTCCACAGGCTTTGCTTCTACATCTACATTGCTTGCTGTTTGGGGTTTTAGGCTGGGTTTCTGTACCTACTGATGTAAAATGGGCTTTATAAATACATTTGATTTATTGATGTATGCGGATGACTCAACACTATACACGTCAGCTACTTTAGCGAGTGAAATCACTGCAACACTGCAGTTAGTTTCAGAATGGGTGGCAAGGAATAAGTAAGTCCTAAATCTAAAAAACTAACAGCATTGCATTTGCAACAAATCATTCACCAAACCATAAACCGCAACTAAATCTTGTAATAAATAATGTGGAATTTGAGCAAGTTGAGGTGACTAAACTGCTTGGAGTAACCCTGGATTGTAAACTGTCATGGTCAAAACAACAGTAGCTAAGATGGGGAGACGTCGGTCCATAATAAAGCACTGCTCTGCCTTTTAACAACACTATCAACAAGGCAGGGACTACAGGCCCTGATTTTGTCGCACCTGGACTACTGTTCAGTCGTGTGGCCAGGAGCCAGAAAGAGGGACCTCGGAAAATTACAATTGGCTCAGAACAGGGTAGCACGATTGGCCCTTAAGTACAGAGGGAGCAAACATTCATAATATGCATGTAAATCTCTCATGGCTCAAAGTGGAGGAGACTTCATCACTACTTGTTTTTGTAAGAAGTGTTGACATGCTGAATGCACTAAGATGTCTGTTTAAACTACTAGCACACAGCACAGACACCCATGCATACCCCACAAGACATGCCACCAAGGGTCTCTTCACAATCCCAAAGTCAAGAACAGACTATGGGAGGCGCACAGTACTACATAGTAGAGGTCGACCGATTAATCGGAATGGCCGATTTCAATTATTATTATTTATTTTTTTACACCTTTATTTAATCTTTATTTATCTAGGCAAGTCAGTTAAGAACACATTCTTATTTTCAATGACGGCCTAGGAACGGCAGAACGACAGATTTTTAACCTTGTCAGCTCGGGGGATCCAATCTTGCATTGATTACATTGCACTCCACGAGGAGCCTGCCTGTAATGCAGTAAGCTAAGGTAAGTTGCTAGCTAGCATTAAACTTATCTTATAAAAAACAATCAATAAATGACTGTCATTGCTCCAATGTGTACCTAACCATAAACATCAATGCCTTTCTTAAAATCAATACACAAGTATATATTTTTTAAACCTGCATATTTAGCTAAAAGAAATCCAGGTTAGTAGGCAATATTAACCAGGTGAAATTGTGTCATTTCTCTTGCGTTCATTGCACGCAGTCAGGGTATATGCAACAGTTTGGGCCGCCTGGCTCTTTGCGAACTAATTTGCCAGAACTTTACGTAATTATGACATAACATTGAAGGTTGTGCAATGTAACAGGAATATTTAGACTCATGGATGCCACCCGTTAGATAAAATACGGAACGGAATAAACGTTTTGTTTTCGAGGTGATAGTTTCCAGATTAGTCAAAKGTATATGGTTTAGAGAGAAATAGTCGACGCGTTATAATTCCTGTAATAACTTGCGGCTGAATTTGAAAGGGGTTCCTTCGTTATTTTACCGTTGATGTCTTCCATAGAGAATGTCTTGATCTACTTCAAATAAGGTCTGTGTTTCGTGCAGGCTTAAACCGCCTCAACGTTTTGATACCCGTGTAAATCTCACTAGGATAAGGTAACGTTTGTCAACATATTTTCATAAATCCACTCTACAATTTTTTGTCTTCGCTTATATTTAGCCAATATTGATCAGAGTTACCTTGTCCTATGGATATCTACACAGTTATAAAATTGGCACGGTGGTGTAAGCCTACACGAAACACAGACCTTATTTTAAGTGAATCTAAAAATATCCTATGGAATAAATGAAGGAACCGCTTTTCAGATTTTGCTAGAAGGTGTCATGGGAATTATGACTCGCACTTTGGTCGTCAATTCTTACCATGCCCATTAATAAAATAGGATTTCCTGCATATAGAAATTAAAGTTTTTGTTTTCAACATTCATCACAGGTAACTTAAACTCTTTTTTATTCAAACAGTTGAGAGTATTTGTCTCCTAAGCAGACTCTTCAGTATCATTGTCACTTCAGAGCTGTGTGHGTGTGTGTATTTATGTATTATATTAAGTTAAAATAAAAGTGTTCATTGAGTATTGTTGCAATTGTCATTATTACAAAAATGTGTGTGTGTGTATGATATATATATATTAAAAAATATATATTATTATATATTTTTTTTTTTAATTAATCGGCCGATTAATCAGTATCGGCTTTTTTTGTCCTCCAGTAATCGGTATCGGTATTGAAAAATCATAATCGGTCGACCTCTACTTCATAGAGCCATGGAACTCCATTCCACATCAGGTAGCTAATACAAGCAGTAGAATCAGATAAAAAAATATATAAAAATACACATTATGGAACCGTGGGGACTGTGAAGAACAAACACACAAGTACACATGGATTTGGTATTGTAGATATGTGATAGACTAGTGGCCTGAGGGCACACACTTAATGGATTGTGAAAAGTGTTATGTCATGCAATATTTTAAATGGTATATAACTGCCTTAATGTTGCTGGACCCCAGGAAGAATGGGGATCCTTAATAAATACAAATAGTCAAATGTAATGTAGTGGTCAAATGAAGTGTTGCTGCCATCTAGTGCCATTCTGTAGTAGCAATTAGAGCATAGATGTATTTGATGCTGACAGCAATGGTTGTTACTTAAAAATAAATCAACATCTAGAGAATCTGGGTTCGAGCCCAGGCTCTGTCGCAGCCGGCCGCGACCGGGAGACCCATGGGGCAGCGCACAATTGGCCCAGTGTCGTCTGCGTTAAGCGAGGATTTGGCCGGCAGGGATGTCCTTGTCCCATCCCGCACTAGCGATTCCTGTGGCGGGGCGGGCGCAGTGCACACTGACACGGTCGCCAGGTGTACGGCGTTTCCGCCGACACATTGGTGCGGCTGGTTTCCGGGTTAAGTGGGCATTGTGTCAAGAAGCAGTGCGGCTTGGCTGGGTTGTGCTTCGGAGGACGCACGGCTCTTGGCCTTCGCCTCTCCCGAGTCCATACGGGAGTTGCAGCGATGAGACAAGACTAACTACCAATTGGACACCACGAAATTGTGGAGAAAAAAAAATAGATACTTTAAAAATATATATAATAAACATGAGATTATGCACAGCCATATTGCTGTAGTGAGATTCTGAATGCAGAGACCCATTTCCTGTGTCAAGATAGAATTGTAAAAATCAACGAGTTTCAAATTAACTTTAAAAGAACATCAAAATGAATGTCCTTATTTGATAAGAGTAGCCAATGGGAGGCTTCTTGAACCATGAGAAAAGGAGGCGCACCTAGACAGCAATGAGACCATGTAACTGTAAAATTATCAATTGATGGTAAAAACAGAAAGAGGAAAAACATTCTATAAAATCTTTACACCTAAAAAGAGCAATATGGATGTTGTCATTGCTACAAAAATGATTATGTGAATGTCAAAACAGACACTACCTAAACTAGCAATGGGGTTTCCTGAAAGAAAAACCTTGCATCTTTAGACCCCAGCTAACTCATACACAGAAAAAACATTCAGTTTAGTACAAAAAATAAAATATTAAAAAGGATGTTTGAATGAGGTCACCAAACTGTTCCGCTCCAATTTCTGTGGCACACTTACAGAAAGGAAAGTGTATGAAATCAAGACTTGTAAAAAAAATAAAAAATATACAAGTTTATGCAAAATAATCCCTGGATTTGAATTCAAGCCAGTCTTTTCTCACTTTTTGATTTTCGCCATATTTCGGGGGGAACCTTTCAGCAAGTCTCGGATTCGAAGGTATGTCCCGGTGGCCTCAGCAACTTCTGTGAATTCTGGCGTGTCCTCAAAGGGAATAATGCCCTGTGCAAACCTACTCCGGTGAGGCACGGCCATTACATTCCCCAAAGAGTCAGACAGATCTCCCTCCATAGCATCTTGACCTGAGGGATCCGACTGACGACTTACTTGTTGCACTGGCGTTTGCAGCAATCTGACCTTCTGTGCAAGCACATTGCCTCTATCTGTGGCAGCTTCAGGGCTCTGAGGGCTCTCTTCTTCATCTGGTGATTGCAGTAAGCTGCTCTTGTCTTCAACCACCTTGCCTTTATCTTCAGCATCTTCCTCATAATCCTGACATTTGCTAGAAGATGTCTCAACACTGATCTGCTCATCACTGTTGTGGCTGGCAGCCTCCATAAATCCCTCCTTTTCCTCATAATCTTCAGCCTCACCATCCTCCAGTTCAGTTTCAGTGTCAACATGGGCGGGTGTGGAGACGCTGGGCGAGCTGGGGAGGGGTGTTCCAACAGCTTGTGTCTCAGAGTCACTGTTGGTGGCGGTGTCAGCATTTTCCAATGCTGCCCAGATCAGCCTCTGCTGCTCCTCCAGCTCTTCCAGTGTCAGCTCTTCCTCCTCCCCGCCTGCAGACTCCTCACTCCCTCCCACAGTGCGTCCCCGCAGTGCCCTTGAGCCATTAGTGGGCGTGGGGGGAGGTGTTCCCTTAGGAAGAGGAGGTGGTGTGGGAGTAGCTGGCGGAGTACCATGAGGTAAGGGAGGGGGTGAACCAAAGGATGGTGAGGAAGGGGGCAGTGGGGGCTGGAACTGGAAGCTGTCTGAGCTCCGGTGGCGGCGGGGTGTAGTATCCTGGTCTGGAAACAGACACTGACAAGTGTTATGCACTGCCAGAGCACGGCCATTGCACACATACAACATAAGTGACGCAAAAGTATTTTCCTGTTTTTGCAGACAGAACGACCAGTCATAATGACAGTGAAAAGTTATGTAAAGCAGAATATATTCATCTGCTGGTCGCTATAGCGTAATTGTTTTCTCTTTGTGTTAAGACACCTGGAATTATAACACTTCTACCTGAATCAAAGTCCATATCTGAACTCCTGGCATCAGATCTCCTTTTCTTTGTCTGCCGGGGAGTTGAGTTGGATTCATGTGGTCTTTTATTGCAGTTGGCACCAGGCTATTGGCAAAATAGATTAATTTATAGTGCGCACACAATACAGTGGCAAACAATTGATTAAAAAGTTAAATAGGATCATTTTTAACTTACCATTGGAAAATTGTTAGACAGATAAGCAGCAAAATTCTGCTTCATGTGATTATGCTGCATTGGAATAGAGCCATATAGCCTGTAGTCCTAAAAATCATGGGGGGGAAAATGTCGGTGCAAAGGTTTACAAGTGGTGGCAAAGACCTCTGTGCTTGTACCTTAATGATGGCCAGATATCAAACTGCTTTCAAGGAGACTTACATCCTTCACACTAGGGGGTGAAGATATATTGAAGCCTGGGAAATCTACAAGCTTGGAAACATCATAGGAGATTTTTTGTCCATTGTCCCCAGTTGGTTCTTCATCACTTGAAACTATATAGTGAACACAGCAGTGCAATATGAATGAGAATCATGAAAGAGCAGTGCATCAACCAAAACTGAAAGGCCAGTGTTTGGTAAAGTGGCTATGGTCTCTCTGGGTGAAATCTTACCCTTCCCATCATATAGCATGAGACCGGAGTTCTCCATCTCTGCCTCCTTAAGCCAACCAGGTGGGTAGCCTAGCTGCCTCATGCGGTAGATGTGAGGTGGTAGTGTGTTCATATCAACTCCCAGTGCAGACAGCAGCTTCTCACTGTAAGAAAACACAAACCCCAATGGGTAAGAGATATGGGATATCAAAAACCCAAGCTCTACAACAACTTCACTTTAGCCCTGCAACAACAACTGATAACAAATTGGTATCTTATTATGTCAAGGCCATCAGACATTTTCAATCTGCCTTGCCTTATGAATCCAGGTTTGTATTTGGCAAATCGCTCCTCCACTTCCTCAGCATGGTAACGCTGATTGCTCAGGTTTCCCTGGTTACCGTGACAAAACTCCTTCCGCTTCTTGTTGATTCTGGCCATGTCCTTTGGCTAAAGGAGCAAACATGAACAGAGCTGATCACGTCAAACCTGATTTTAAGCTCTTCTGTCTGGCCATAGTAAGTGAGCAACTTCCCTGTTACATGATGCACATTAAAGTCAAAAGTTATTCAAGACTTACCTGAGGACAGTCTCGAAGTTGATGACCATCCAACCCACAGTTGAAACAACAAGGCTTAGCTCTGCAGAGTGGGCACAAACGGCACAGTAAGATATATTATAATTTAGATATTTCTTGCATAATTTTTATATCATAAGAATGTCTGCTATACCTTTTCTCTTTCATCTGTACTTCTTGTCCATCTAAGGCAATGACCTGGCTGAAGATCTGCTGATATCTTTGCAACAATTCAGAAACTCAATAAATGATGCAACTGTAGTTTCAAAGTGGGTAACAAAACACACCTTTTTTTTTTACTCATATATGACTCAAACATACATTCATATACACACAACGAAAGACAAGGAAGATAATGGTTCAAGGTTCAAAGAGTGGCAACTGAGATTCCTCTCCAGTTGATTTTCTCCAACAATCAAAGCTTGACTCTACACTGAAATGTGTCATTGTTGAAGATGGGAGTGAAGGACAGAGGGAAGAGAAAGCAGTGTTGAGGATACTTTGGAACCTCCCATCCTTCTGTCTGCTGGGGGTTATCATTTAGCAGGGGCTGTCCAAGTTTGTCCAGACAGAAACTGGTGAAATACAGGACACTTCCCACCATCTGTGAAAAGAGAGAGACAAATATTATATCCAGACAAAAAAAGCATGGTCTGGACACTTAGATTGTCCCCATTCCCAAAAAAACTCACACTGAAGGCCTCCTTAATCTTTTTGATTCCACAGGAGGTCTTGGTCTTCTGATCTTCTTCCATAATGAAACTTGAAGACTGCATGGGGAAGAAAACAGAGATGTAAAATATTTTAATTGTAATTAACTGTTCCTTCTTTGAAGCTTGAGGAGGAAATCTGGAAATGCACCTGAGGGTTGACATTTCCGTAGGGATTTCCTTTTTCAACTACTCCCTGCTGCTGATGTTTCTGAACAATACTACAGATGTAGTCTTCAATTTCTTGACGGCATTGCCTGGGAAAAGAAGATTAACAGTTCACATGTTAATACCCAAAGATCATATAATCAAGTAAGAACATTTCTCCAATTATGGTTCTAAAGCCCAAAAAATACCTACTTTGAGATGTTATTGTTTGCAAAAAGGATGTGTAGAAGAGGACCATCAATCTTGATGTTTTCAACATTAATGCCACTGGAAGAAAAACATTTGAATGAGGACATTACTGTGGAAATGTATCTAGTCTAGTGAGTTGTGTATCAATAACTTACCTTGGCCTTGTCAACACTTTCAATTTTCTCTTCAACTCTTGGTGTGGACAATAGGTTAAGGAAAGAAGAGGTACTTCATATCAAAACAACATAGCTAGACATCAAACAAGTCAGTCTGCTAACGTTTGTTTGTTTGGAAAAGGTTCAGTCCTAACCAAGCTATTTATAATTGGATGAATGGAAAGTGACTCTATTTCTAGCTATGTACATAAAATCCGCAGTGCTTCATTGAAGAGTGTGACCAAATCTAACATTTTTCGGCAACCATTCACTCCACCAGACTTGGGAGTTACTACAGCTTGGCAGATGGCAGGACAGAAAACATTACTTTTTGCATGGGTTCTAGCTAGTATAGTATTTAACTGCAATGACCAAAAGTATGCAAGGTAGTGATCTTAAATGCTCTCAAGGGGCACATCCAACCAATGACATACAATACATTTTCTCTTTTGCTAGCTAGGTCCCTAGCTAATGTTAGGCCAGACCTGATGGTGGTTGTGACTTGGAGTACAGCTACTACCAGAAGTGACTTTTCGTAGCAATAGAGTCCCGAAGTATGAGTCATAATACCCATAAAACCTAGCGGTCAAACAAGGAAATGGTTCCAATCGTTTTTCTACCATTGTGTTTCGTATAGGCTTACCCTGGCGTGACATTTTGATAACTGTGTAAATCTCTCTAGGACAAGGTGACTTCTATCAATATATTCACCTGTATTTACCCCACAAAAATTAAATGCTAGAAATACAAACGACATGATGATCTGGACGAGAATGCCGAATCAAGGCAAAAGGTAAGAATCTCTGGATTAACTATGAATAAATTGGCAATTCTGTAAACTCTCTTGTGCAAGCTTTAAATTGACACTGTCTTTTAGCAAAGGTGTCAGCTAGAGATTCCATGCAGAAGCTTGGAGGGATTTGTAGTCTTGCATAATATCTACTTTGATGTTAATTAGCATTTTTGAATCTGAACGTAAATTGAGACAAATATTGATAAGTCACCTTAACCATATAAATACGTATTGGACATCAAAACGTCATGCCAGGGTAAGCCTACACGAAACACAGACCTTCCGTGTTTCTAAATCCCTGATGGGGAAAATGAATGGAAAAAAAGATTGGAACCATTTCCCTGTTTTACCGCTAGGTTTTATGGGTATTATGACACCTCCACTGTGGGGCTCTATTTAGGAGAGCACTTTAGCCAATCCTCCTAATGGTGCTTTCAAGACAAATGGGAACTCTGGAAAAACGCAGTCAAATCATGACGTCAGTTGAAGCGCTAGAACAGGATTTGTTTTTTGCCCTAACACTACACAGCTTTTAAGCTGCAATATGTAACTTTTTGGGCAACCTGACCAAATTCAAATAGAAATGTGTTATAGCTCTGTCATTCATATTGAACGCAAGTCTAAGAGGCGGTAGATCTGCCTGTGAACTACTATGCTTCCCGGTCTTAAGTTTCGTTTTTGCGTCTTGCTTTTGTACACAAGCTTCAAACAGCTGAAAATACAATATTTTGGATGATGGTTAATATATTTCATAGCGCTTTAGATGGTACAATGATTCTCTACACTGTACTTGTTTAGTCAAACTGAAATTACAACTATTAGAATTTGTGCTACCAGGAAATGGGAGCGATTTCTGTATAGTACATCTTTAAAAGAATCAATGCATGATGAGTTGGTTATTGGAATCAGCTGTGTAGTACTAGAGCAAAAACCAAATGTACACTCAGGGGGGGACCCCAATACCGAGTTTGGGAAACGCTGTTATAGAAAGACGCCCAAGTTCCCGACTTGACATTCTGAGTTGGATGACCGTTCAAAACGATTTCACAGTTGGCACTCGTTTTTTCCCCCCCGAGTTCCCAGTTGTCTTGAACACGGCATTGGCTTTTTCCTAACCTGCCACGTTAATTATCCTAGCCTGTTGCGTACATTCTAACCTGCTACGAAAGTCACTACTGGTCTAGCTGTACTCAATCTAATTTAGAACCTATGACCGTGCCTAGCTAGCGAACACCTGCTAGCTTCTCACACACACAAGGATATTCTCTTCTATCAAACTCCGTATTGTTTCCTCACACTCCCCCAATCTTCCCTTGAGTTCAGAGCCTTCTTCTCCATCCTCCTCTTCCTCCGTGAACCGAATGTGAGTTGCAGTAGGCATACTCTCTCCCAATTGTTCAAAGAGTTCACTGTCACCAAAATCTACCTCGGCCATCTTCGCTCTGTTGCTTAACGTACTCCCGCAAGAGCGTTGATTGGTTGTTTTATGTCACATGTTCAGGATGTTTCCTTTCACCAGCATTTCTCTTGTCGTCATCAACATTAAAGCATGAGAGGACCTGCATAATATTACAATAATGTTGTTCAATTGCTGTAACTAACTTTCTGGTTTATAATGTCAACATACACAACTATCCAGTTACCGTGTTGGGATGGTGGCAAGCTGAAAGTTCGCTTCATATACTTGTCAAATAGAAGCTCTTTCAAAGTGACGAGCTGTTCTATCGAGGTGAGTTACATAGCTGCATAGCTAACGTTAGCGAGCGAAGAGCCTGCGTCAGCTATCTCTCAGTACATTTTAAAATTGGGACTTATTTTTGCTCTTCTTTAGGGACCAATGGTTCCTCTCTTTTTAGGGGCTGATCTCTTCTCAAACACTGATATCCGCACAGAGAACCATCCCAGATATCATGCAAAGTTTGCAAAGAAAGGATTGGCAACTAAACTACATTTCTCCTCAGGTAAGTTTTTATCCCCAGATACAGAACATCATAAAGCAAGTTGCATGGTTTATGGATATCATATCTTGTTTGCAATTCACAGCTTTTAGATTCCATGGACTGAGGGTACCCACTGCCAACAATTGCATGTGGTTCTACAGCATCCAAGGTGTTTTTCGAGTGGCCTTTGAAATGTATAGTAAACAAGAGCAGCTCTCTGTGTTGGAGAACTTTCAGGTAACATTTCAGACTCCTAGTTATATAACAAATCCACCCATAGAGGCTACAACCTACAATTTCAATGTCACCTGATGAATACTTGAAGTAGGCCAACAATGTAATGTACTGATACTTAATGGTCACTCATACTGTAGGAGGTATGGAAGTCCCGCCTAAATGACATCCCACTAAAGATGAACTACAACCTGAGTGTCCAGCTGGATCCTCCACCACCCCAGATCGTTGTGGAGATGTATGACCAAGACCTAAAGCTCAAACTGATGTCCCGGAATCCCCAAGGTTACCCATCTCAATCTGTGGAAATCCCAGAGGTAGACACAGGCCCTTCAGGTGACACTTCAGCAGACCACGATTACTGCTTTCTGCCAAATGAGAGTATGCCAGCACAGCCAGTCCATCTATGTCCCTCCATCTTAAGTCAAAAACTGCAGGGCTTGGAGGAAAAGCTGAGCTCTGAGAAACAGCTGGGGACTGACCAGCAGGAGACCATACTGCTTCTGTTGGAGAGCATTGAGCGCTGTGTGAGCAGGCCCCTGGAGGAGAGGGATGTGGCGGACATTGTACTAGCTCTGCTAGAGGCTCGGAAGTGGGGCTCTGTGTACTCCAGCCACCTGCTTCACTCCATAGGCTGCTGGCTTGGCCAGCAGTTCCATGGAGCCAACAGTAGTATCAGCCAGCAGGTAGAGGGCTTCAAGGTGCGGCACATAGAGCGAATCACAGATCTGCCACCCGCAGAGGAATTGGCCTCAGAGCTTTTTCCAGAGGCCATGCGAACACTGCTGCTTCACTGGATGGGTCTGAGTGATGACTCAACCCTGTGGAAGAGACAGAGCGAGTACCCCATCCTGCTCCTAATCCTGGAGTTTGCCAACCACAACCTCATCACTGGTGTTGCACATGTGCTTTACTCAAGTCTTAAGGTGAATTTAGATTTAGCCAACTCAAAAGAGTTAAGTACCGAAGAAAGTAAAACTACTGTTGTAAAAAAACTACTCAAGTAAAAAGTAGTTCATTTAAAAAGTACTTAGATTAAAAGTAAATTAGTTACTTTTAAAATTAAAACATTGAACTAATTGATATTTAGCAATTTTTTTCTACCCGAATGTTGTTACCATAGAGATCATGTTGAATTTCTATTATTAGTATTCTAGTTCCTAATTTGTTACACATTATCTTTTCCATGCAATTACTTTAAAAGAGGAATTGAATGTAAAATCTCATTAGAAATGTGTTGTTTTTGGTGTAACGTTATAGGCCTACAATGCTATGGTATATATTATAGTCGGTTCTGTTATGTAAAATGCAAATTATCAATGTGATCTTGCAAGACATTGATTCAGCTTTGATCTAACTTTACTAATTGAGCACCATTGTGAGAAGTGATCTTCTATTTGTAATAATAATAATAATAATGTGAGTATGACTATTAGGCATAGGTAATAGATCTTGATTATATGTCATTTTAAGCAATTGGAGCACCCTTCATGGTGCTGAAAGGACAGCGCCAGGATCGCACTGTTGGGGCAAAATGGTTTTGTTAGTCTAATGCTATGTAAATGCTTGAATTGAATAGTACTTTACACTGGTAATTTTCCCTGCAATTGCTTCAATAAACTCTTATTGCTGATTCCTGGAACAAGTTTTATTCAAGCAATTTACCCAGACAAAAAAGTCCATGATTTATGGGATTTTCACAAAATGTAGTCCATAGAATAGTCCTGCGGAGGAAGAATTGTTGACAAATACAGTGCATTCGGAAAGTATTCAGACCCCTTGACTTTTTCCACATTTTGTTACGTTAGAGCCTTATTCTAAAATGGACAAAGCAAAAACAGGTTTTTACACATTTTTGCAAAGAAAAAAAACAACTAATGTATACATATGTAATCAGACCCTTTACTCAGTACTTTGTTGAAGCACCTTTGGAAGTGATTACAGCCTCGAGTCTTCTTGGGTATGATGCTACAAGCTTGGCACACCCGTATTTGGGGAGTTTCTCCCATTCTTCTCTGCAGATCCTCTCAAGCTCTGCCAGGTTGGATGGGGAGCGTCGCTGCACAGCTTTTTTCAGGTCTCCAGAGATGTTAGATCGGGTTCAAGTCCGGGCTCTGGTTGGGCCACTCGGAGACATTCAGAGACTTGACCCGAACCACTCCTCTGTTGTCTTGGCTGTGTGCTTAGGGTCATTGTCCTGTTGGAAGGTGAACCTTCGTCCTAGTCTGAGGTCCTGAGCACTCCAGAGCAGGTTTTCATCAAGGATCTCTGTGTACTTTGCTCCGTTCATCTTTCCCTCTATCCTGACTAGTACCTTAGTCCCTGCTGCTGAAAAACATTCCCACAGCATGATGCTGCCACCACCTTGCTTCACCGTAGGGATGGTGCCAGGTTTTCTCCAGGCGTGACATTTGGCATTCAGGCCAAAAAAGTTCACTCATGGTTTCATCAGACCAGAGAATCTTGTTTCACATGGTCAGAGTCTTTAGATGCCTTTTGGCAAACTCCAAGCGGGCTGTCATGCTTTTTACTGAGGAATGGCTTCCGTCTGGCCACTCTACCATAAAGGCCTGATTGGTGGAGTGCTGCAGAGATGGTTGTCCTGGAAGGTTCTCCCATCTCCACAGAGGAACTCTGGAGCTCTGTCAGAGTGACCATTGGGTTCTTGGTCACCTCCCTGACTAAGGCCCTTCTCCCCCAATTGGCCAGCTCTGATGTAGGCCACAGTGTTCTTGGAGACACTTCAAGGCTACAGACATTTTTTGGTACCCTTCCCCAGATCTGTGCCTCGACACAATCCTGTCTGGGAGCTCTACGGACAATTCCTTCAACCTCATGGCTTGGTTTTTGCTCTTACGTGCACTGTCAACTGTGGGACCTTATATAGACAGGTGTGTGCCTTTCCAAATCATGTCTAATCAATTGAATTTACCACAGGTGGACTCCAATCAATTTGGAGAAACATCTAAAGGATGATCCATGGAACAGGATGCACCTGAGCTCAATTTCAATTCTCATAGCAAAGGGTCTGAATACTTATGTAAATAAGGTATTTATTTTTGAACTTATTTATTTTTGCAAAAAATTCTGAAAACCTGTGTTTGCTTTGTCATTAAGGGGTATTATGTGTAGATTGGTTGTCACGCCCTGACCTTAGAGATCCTTTTTATGTCTCTGTTTTGGTTGGTCAGGGCGTGAGTTGGGGAGGGCATCCTATGTTTTTGTTTTATGTTTTCTATTTCTATGTGTTTGGCCGGGTGTGGTTCTCAATCAGAGGCAGCTGTCTATCGTTGTCTCTGATTGAGAACCATACTTAGGTAGCCTTTTCCCACCTGTGTGGTGTGGGTAGTTGTTTTCTGTTTTGTGTCTGCACCAGACAGAACTGTTTCGCTTTCGTTCTCCTGTTTGTTGTTTTTGTTCGATTTGGTTTTTTGGATTAAATCATGAACACTTTAAACGCTGCACCTTGGTCCACTCTTCCTTCAGCCCACGAGAACCGTTACAGAACTACCCACCACCAAAGGACCAAGCAGCGTGGCCAGGAGGAGCAGGGATCCTGGGCCCGGAAGAAGAGAGAATGGAGGACATCGTGGACATGGGAGGAGGTGATGGCAGGGGACAAGACCCTGCCATGGAAACAGGCTGAAGTAGCGAGGGAGGAACAACTTCGCTACCAGGAGTCACGGCAACGAAGCAGACACGAGAGGCAGCCCCCAAAATCTTTTGGGGGGGAACACGGGGAGTGTGGCAGAGTCAGGATTCAGACCTGAGCCAACTCCCTGTGCTTACCGTAGGGAGCCGAGTATGGAACCAGAGCCAGTCGGGTTGAAATTGGAGGTGAGCGAAGGGAGCGAAGCAGAGACAGTGAAGGAGTTGATGGGGAGATTGGATGAGAGAGTTGCTGTGTTGGTGCATGAGGCACGACATCCACCCGACGGAGCCTTTCCTCGATTTGATGTCACCTGAGTCAGCTCTCCATACTCGTCCTGTGGTGCGTGCTAGTCGTCTGGTGAAGACTGCCAGCCCCACGCACCAGGCCTCCTGTGCACCTCCCCAGCCCTGCACGTC
Organism: Salvelinus sp. IW2-2015; assembly: GCF_002910315.2. Classification (NCBI taxonomy): domain Eukaryota; kingdom Metazoa; phylum Chordata; class Actinopteri; order Salmoniformes; family Salmonidae; genus Salvelinus; species Salvelinus sp. IW2-2015. The sequence continues at coordinate 19,818,571 of NC_036872.1, forward strand.
TTGTGCCAGCTTGGCGCTCCAGACCTCCAGTGCGCAGCCCGGTGAGTCCTGCGCCGGCTCTAGGCAGGGTTTTTCAGTTCGCCAGGAGGACCCAGTACGGCCTGTTCCAGCTCCTCGTACGTGCCGGGCTAGAGTGGGCATTCAGCCTGGAAGAGTGGTGCCAAGAGTGGTGCCTACGCACCAGATCTCCAGTGCTCCCCCACAGCCCGGTCTATCCTGTGCCTCCTCCACGGACCAGGCCTCCAGTAGGTCTCCACAGCCGGGTTGAGTCCTGTGCCTGCAGCCTGTCCGGAGCTGCCAGAGTCGCCCTCCCGTCCGGAGCTGCCAGAGTCGCCCTCCCGTCCGGAGCTGCCAGAGTCGCCCTCCCGTCCGGAGCTGCCAGCTGCCAGAGTGCCTCCCGTCCGGAAGCTGCCCAGGGTCGCCCTCCCGTCCGGAGCTGCCAGGGTCGCCCTCCCGTCCGAGAGCTGCCAGGTCGCCCTCCCGTCCGGAGCTGCCGGGTCGCCCTCCCGTCGGAGCTGCCAGGGTCGCCCTCCGTCCGGAGCTGCCAGGGTCGCCCTCCCGTCCGGAGCTGCCAGGGTCGCCCTCCCGTCCGGAGCTGCCAGGGTCGCCCTCCCGTCCGGAGCTGCCAGGGTCGCCCTCCCGGCCGGAGCTGCCAGGTCGTCCCTCCCGTCCGGGTCCGCCTGCGAGGGTCCCCGCTCCAGAGGCGCCACATAAGTGGGCCAAGCTTAAGGTTGAGCGGGGTCCACGTCCCGCACCAGAGCCGCCACCGCGGATAGATGCCCACCCAGACCCTCCCGTTTAGGTTTTGCGGCCGGAGTCCGCACCTTTGGGGGGGGGGGTACTGTCACGCCCTGACCTTAGAGATCCTTTTTATGTCTCTATTTTGGTTGGTCAGGGCGTGAGTTGGGGTGGGCATTATATGTTTTTGTTCTATTTTTTCTATTTCTATGTGTTTGGCCGGGTGTGGTTCTCAATCCAGAGCAGCTGTCTATCGTTGTCTCTGATTGAGAACCATACTTAGGTAGCCTTTTCCCACCTGTGTGGTGTGGGTAGTTGTTTTCTGTTTTGTGTCTGCACCAGACAGAACTGTTTCGCTTTCGTTCTCCTGTTTGTTGTTTTTGTTCGATTCAAAAAAAAAATTTAATCATGAACACTTTAAACGCTGCACCTTGGTCCACTCTTTCTTCAGCCCACGAGAACCGTTACATTGATGAGGAAAAACAATTATTTAATCAATTTTAGAATAAGGCTGGAACGTAACAAAATGTGGGAAAAGTCTAGGGGTCTGAATACTTTACAAATGCACTGTATGTGTACTTATGTTAGCAAATGTTGTATACAATAATACAGTTAAAAAGTGCACACAATGTAGGCTACAAACATATTACAACTGTAGCAGGCCAATCTTTCTCCTGGAGGTATGCTGGGTGTGCAGGCTTCTGTTCCAGCCCAGCACTAACACACATGATTCAACTTATCAAACCTAATAAGTTGATAATAATGTGTATTATTGCTGGGCTGAAATAGAAGTATCCTCACCCAGTAGATCAGGGAGTGGAGCAAGGTTTGCCACCTCTGGTATCAACTTTTTTGTTCACTCAAAATGATGCTTTAATAATAATAGCCTAATTACTAAGATGTCGAACATTTACAAACAAGTTAGATTATTTGTACATTTTGAAATTATATTTTGATTCATTGAAGTGTTTAAACTTGTTTTAATTGTTAACTTAACATGATTCAAGATTAACTAGTGGCAATGTTCATTCATCACAGATCACAATTCTGCAATAAAAAGGTGTGAAGGGGATCTGTCTCTAATTTGTCTGTGCTTCTGTGTTGCTTTCTCAAATGAACATTACCTTTTTGTCCAGTTGTAAGCTCTACAATCAGCTTCATTTGATTGTCGGTCTGTCTCAGGATATCAGCCATGTGAACCCATTTATCAAATTTTATTGATCACATACACATGGTTAGCAGATGTTAATGCGAGTGTAGCGAAATGCTACACTCGCAGCTTATCATAATGAATGACATGCATCACCAATGCTATCATGACACAAGGCAAGACCCAGATGCAGACACAGGAGGCAGATGGTTGGAATCTTACAGTGTTTAATATTCCAAAAAGAGTTGGTAAGAGAATAGTTGTGGACAGGTAAAAGGTCAAAACCAGATCAGAGTTTAGGAGGTACAGAGTAGCAGAAAGGCTCGTGGTCAAGGCAGGCAGAATGGTCAGACAGACGGGTACAGAGTCCAGAACAGGCAAGGGACAATACCAGGAGGACTAGAAAAAAGAGAATAGCAAAGGCAGGAGTACGCGAAAACCGCTGGTTGACTTGGAACATACAAGACGAACTGGCACAGAGAGACAGGAAACACAGGATAAATACACTGGGGAAAATAAGCGACACCTGGAGGGGGTGGAGACAATAATGAGGACAAGTGAAAAGAATCAGGGTGTGACAAATGCAGCCATAGGCCTACAGTATGATGGTATAACTGGCCTAATGGGCACGTAAAATCAATGTGCCCCTTGTCATTGTACATCTGAAGCAGAGAATAGCTAAACTCACACATAATTTGCATATTGATGAGCTAGCTATATGTTCTCAATTTAAAATGATAGACGTAGATAATGTATATGAGGCTAATCATAAGCCAGATTTTCTACATGATTTTTCTGCCATGAAATTGTTTAGTGCAAATCCAACCCTTGTATTCCAGGTACAGTTCTGTACATGAAAATAAGAACCTGGCAATATGTAGGCTAATTAAAAATGTCGAAAAGGAAAATAATGTGGCATGGGGAGCATTGTAATTCTACCTCCTTTATTTGCCAAGAATGATTTTAGAATATAGAGACAGGTCAATGACATGGAGGAGGATTGCAGAGATGTTGGTGTTGATGATGGGTAAAGATAGATTTGCAAAGCCACAATTTCCTTTACCCCAATTACCCATTCATGTGAATGTAGGCCTATGTATTTTACAGGAAGTGAGCTAAAATCATCCATGTCATGACACAAGTATAATGAAAGCGCTGCTCACCTTCCCACAATCCCCTGCTCATTGGTCCTCGTGCTCCCGTTGAAAATTAATGAGGACGGAACTTTGTCTTGCGAATTCGTAAGTGGTGGAAACCCGATGTAAGTTACTCAAATCTGGCTTGTGAGGTCAATAAGTCCTAACAATAGCTACATCATGGGCATGAAACAGTTTTTATTAAAATAAATTATGGATAATTTGATGAAGACCAACAGCCTATGGTCACACTTGATATTGCCGATAATTTGATGAAGACCAACAGCCTATGGTCACACTTGATATTGCCGCCCAGTGGAGAATGAGAGATATGTAGCAGCATTAGGCACACATCGATATACAGCCTAACAAGCAACTAATTCTAAAACAGAGAAATATAGACATTTCATAAATTACAAATTACATGACCCTCCCCTGGACTAGACTACAAAAATACTAAACTCTCCCCCTGACTGAAATGTTTAAATATGGCCCTCCCCCATTTTCCTCTAGGGCCCATTCTGTACATTTCGAACCATATCTAATTCCACATATTGTTGTGTTACAGCCTGTATTCAAAATAGATTAAATAGATTTTTGGTGGGGGCAGCATCATGCTATGGGGATGCTTTTTAGTGACTTGGACTGGGAGACTGGTAAGGATAGAGAGAACAATGAATGGAGCCAAATACAGCCAAATCCTTGATGAGACCCGATTCAGAGTGCAAACAACCTTAGCCTGGGGCGAAGATTTACATTCCAATAGGACAATGACCCCAAGCATACAGCCAAAGCAACACCGGAATGGCTTCAGAACAAGAATGTGAAAATCCTTGAGTTGCCCAGCCAAAGCCCTGACTTGAATCCCATTTAAAATCGGTGGAAAGACTTGAAGATGCCTGTTCACTACCGCTCCCCATCTAATTTAACAGAGCTTGAGAAAATCTGCAAGAAAGAATGGGAGAAAATCCCCAAATCCAGATGTGCAAAGCTGATAGACATAACCAAGATGACTCAAAGCTGTAATTGCTGCCAAGGTGCTTCTACAAAGTATTGACTTGGGTGTGAATACTTATGTAAATGAGTTATTTCTGTATGTCATTTTTTATAGATTTGTAAACATTTCTAAACATGTTTTCACTTTGTCACTATGGGGTATTCTGTGTAGATGGGTGAGATTTAAAAAAATATTTAAACCGTTCTTAATTCAGGCTGTAACAACAAAATGTGTAATAAGTCAAGAGTATGAATACTTTCTGAAGGCATTGTATATACAACAGTACAATACACTAGAATGCAGTTAAATCAACTAGCCATGGAAATTTGGCAAAACCATGGATAACTGTACATGCTGGACATACAACAGACTTATTTTCATAATGAAAACTAAGTGGGGTCTGATTCTGACAGTTCTAAATAATTGATAATATTCCATTTGCCCAATATTCCATTCCAGATTCAATGATTCCACATGTCAACCTCTTCAATTGAGTAACACAGTATAACAAGATCATGTAGGCTATGAAAAGACCAGTCAGTTCCTATTTCATCTGTTCCAACTCCAACTCAATAAATAGTCTGTAATACACTGTTGTAGTGTACTCTGTAGTGTACTCTGTAGTGGATTCTGTAGTGTTGTCGTTGCTGGATCACTAATGCTCATTGATTTGACAGACCCCCTCACAAGAACCAAATGTGTGTGATTTGACTGGATGTCTGAAGTGGTCGTTTTTTTATTCAATATAAAGACAGGCAGTTGGATTCAGGCAGGGGTGGAAAGAACGCTGAAATACACTACTTAAGTAGAAGTACTGTTACTTTAATGACATTTTACTAAAATGGAAGTAGGATTTAGCCTGATACAAAAAGTGGGCTCCAGAGACCTACCTGCACCTGAAATTCCGATAATGACCATTTGGGACTGCTTGATGACAATAGAATGAATTTCAGCACTGGGTTTGACATAGTCATGAAATGTAATTTATCCTCCAGATATTTCACAATGCTATTGTGAGAATTGATGGATATCCTTTACCAAATGTATGTAATTATCAAATTTGCAATTTAAATTACACTACACGACCAAATGAATGTGGACACCTGCGCGTCAAACATCTCATTCCAAAATCATGGGCATTAATAAGGAGTTGGTCCCCCCCTTTGCTGCTATAACAGCCTCCACTCTTATGGAAAGGCTTTCCACTAGATGTTGAAACATTGTTCTTCCACACCGATCTCGACAAACCATTTCTATATGGACCTCACTTTGTGCACAGGGGCCTTGTCATGCGGAAACAGGAAAGGGCCTTCCCCAAACTGTTGCCACAAAGTTGGAAGCACAGAATCGTCTAGAATGTCATTGTGTATGCTGTAGCGTTAAGATTTCCCTTCACTGGAACTAAGGGGACTAGCCCGAACCATGAAAAACAGCCCCCAGACCTCCTTATTTCTTCTCCACCAAACTTTACAGTTGGCACTATGCATTGGGGCAGGTAGTGTTCTCCTTGCATCCGCCAAACCTAGATTCGGTCGGACTGCCAGATGGTGAAGCGTGATTCCTCACTCCAGAGAACGCGTTTCCACTGCTCCAGAGTCCAATGGAGGCGAGCTTTACACCACTCCAGCCGACACTTGGCATTGCGCATGGTGATCTTAGGCTTGTGTGCGGCTGCTCGGCCATGGAAACCAATTTCATGAAGCTCCCGAGGAACAAATTATTGTGCTGACGTTGCTTCCAGAAGCAGTTTGGAACTAGTTAGTGAGTGTTGCAACCGAGGACGCGCTTCAGCACTCGGCGGTCCTGTTCTGTGAGCTTGTGTGGCCTAGCACTTCGCAGCTGAGCCGTTGTTGCTCCTAGACGTTTCCACTTCACAATAACAGAACTTACAGTTGACCGGGGCAGCCATATCAGGGCAAACATTTTATGAACTAACTTGTTGGAAAGGTGGCATCCTATGACGGTGCCACATTGAAAGTCACTGAGCTCTTCAGTAAGGCCTTTCTACTGCCTATGTTTCTGTATGGAGATTGCATGGCTGTGTGCTTGATTTTATACACCAATCAGCAACGGGTGGGGCTTATCCACTAATTTGAAGGGGCGTCCACATACCTCTGTATATACAGTACCAGTCAAAAGTTTGGACACACCTACTCATTCAAGGGTTTTTATTTATTTTGACTATTTTCTACATTGTAGAATAATAGTGAAGACATCAACACTATAAAGTAATACATGAAGTAACACATGTGGAATCATGTAGTAACCAAAAAAGTGTTAAACAAATCTAAATAGATTTTATATTCTTCAAAGTAGCCAACCAGCTTCATGAGGAATGCTTTTTGAACAGTCTTGAAAGAGTTCCCAAATATGCTGAGCACTTGTTGGCTTCTTTTCCTTCATTTGACCAAAAAGGAGAGTGATGGAGTGCTGCATCAGATGACCTGGTCCAACTCATCCCAAACCATTTCAATTGGGTAGAGGTCGGGTGATTGTGGAGGCCAGGTCATCTGATGCAGCACTCCATCACTCTCCTTTTTGGTCAAATTGCCCTTATACAGCCTGGGGGGGTGTTTTCGGTCATTGCCCTGTTGAGAAACAAATGATAGTCCCACAAAGCGCAAACCAGATGGGATGGCGTATCGCTGCACAATGCTGTGGTAGGCATGATGGTTAAGTGTGCCTTGAATTCTAAATAAATAACCGAGTGTCACCAGCAATGCACCCCCACACCATCAAACCTCCTCCTCCATGCTTCATGGTGGGAACACACATACAGAGATTATCCGTTCACTTACTCTGCGTCTCACAAAGACATGACGGTTGGAACCAAAAATCTCAAATCTGGACTCATCAGACCAAAGGACAGATTTCCACTGGTCTAATGTCCATTGCCCATGTTTCTGGATTGACTGACCTTCATGTCTTAAAGTAATGATAGACTCTCATTTCTCTTTGCTTATTTGAGCTGTTCTTGCCATAAAATGGACTTGGTCTTTTACCAAATAGAGCTATCACCCCTCCCTTGTCACAACACATCTGATTGGCTCAAACGCATTAAGAAGGAAAGAAATTCCACAAATTAACTTTTAAGTGACTACCTCATGAGCTGGTTGGGAGAATGCCAAGTGTGGCTATTTTGAAGAATCTCAAATCTCAAATATATTTTGATATGTTTAACACTTTTTCCGGTTACTACATGATTCCATATGTGTTATTTCATAGTTTTGATTTATTCACTATTATTCTACAATGTAGAAAATAGTAAAAATAAAGGAAAACCCTGGAATGAGTAGGGGTGTCCAAACTTTTGACTGTTACTGTAGCGTGTCAGTGATTGAGACTAATGTGTTTTATGTCCCCGGTAGCAGTCATGTAATGTGTTGTTAATTGACTTTGGGCCAGTTAGCCATTGCCAGATTATGCCCCCAAAAAATAAATAATTTTATCATTCATGTTCGAGTTTTCAAATCAAATCTTATTGGTCACATACATGTTTGGCAGACGTTATTGCGGGTGTAGCAAAATGCTTGTGCTTCTAGCTCCGACAGTGCAGCAAAATCTATCAAGTAATATCTAAGTTTCACAACATATACCCAAAATACACATAAAACTGATTGATTAATTCAGAGCGGCATTGGACTAAGATACAGTGGCGTAGTATAGAGTACAGTATATACATATGAGATGGGTGATGCAATATTTACAAACAATTAAAGTGACTAATATACCATAGAATAGAGTACAATTTACACATATGAGATGAGTAATGCAAGATACAGAGACAAAGTGGCTAGTGATTCCTAATCTATGTCTATAGGCAGCAGCCTCTGATGTGCTGGAGATGGCTGTTTAACAGTGGTGTAGTATTGAACACAATACAGTATATACATATGAAATGGGTGATACAATATGTAAACACAATTTAAAAGTGACTAAGATACCATAGAATAGTGTGGAGTGCATTTTATACATATGAGATGAGGAATGCTAGATACGGAACATTGGCTAGTGGCTAATGATCCATTTCTAAAAGTGGTGTGACCCAGGCGGTGATACAGCCCGTCAGGATGCTCTCAATTGTGCGTCTGTAAAAGTTTGTGAGGGTTTTCTTTAGCCTCCTGAAGTTGAAGAGGCATTGTTGCGCCTTCAACACCACGCTGTCTGTGTGGGTGGACCATTTCAGTTTGTCAGTGATGTGTACGCTGAGGAACTTGAAGCTTCCACCTCCTCCACTGTGGCCACATCGATGTGGATAGGGAGGTTGCTCCCTCTGCTGTTTCCTGAAGTCCACAATCATCTCCTTTGTTTTGTTGACATTGAGTGAGAGGTTTTTTCCTGGCACCACTCCCAGAGCCCTCAGCCTACAGGGAGGCGTCTCATCATTGTTGGTAATCAAGCCTACTACTGTTGTGTCGTCTGCAAACTTGATGATTGAGTTGGAGGCGTGCTTGGCCATGCAGTCATGGGTACTTAGTCAATGCTGTATGCATCCTCTCTCAGCAAAAAGCCATTCGGAAATACGTGTTTGCTACACCCACAATTTTTTTTTGTAGCTGTGTATAAAGCATTCATGGCCAAAACAAACACCAAGCACCACTTCTCAACACAAAGGGACTTTTATTTAAAGGACATATGTAACACTATTGTTCACTCCTTCCATGAAACCATCGGATGCCTGCTAAACATCTTAGTAGTATGATCCACTCTTACATTTCCATTCAGTAGAAAGGAAACGGAAAGATGATATAACGGCTACATTTTGAGATTATGATCTGAAGCCATTTGTAAAGACTCCTGGTAAATATATGTAAACAGAATTATTTCACTTGATCTACCATAAAAAATGTATACAATTTGAGTAAAAAACAATATGCAATCACATTTCTAACAGAAGTCTAAATCTAGCCAGCATCACTCAAACTATTGCATCATTCTGAAAAGATGTCCAGATTTCTTAACACTCAGTATCTATTTACATGGGAATGTTCCAAGACGTGAGATTGTTTCTAAATAAATTACAGATCCAATGCAACAACATCCATGCAAGCTTGAGTGCTAGCTATGATGAGAGACCTATGAGGAAGAAAGCAAGGGCAAGCCAGTGCATGGTTTGGCATTAGATCGCATCCATGCCCCGTGAGAATGAAGAGCCAAAGCCTAGTCCCATGCCTCTCTGAGTGTGGGTCTGGGACCTGGCCATCTCGTACTGAACGTCAAGGTTATGGAACATCTCCTCCTGCTGCTGCAGGGTCTTCAGGCCTTCGTCGTTGAGTGGCTTTGAGGCCTCACCTTCCTCTTCCCCCTGACAGGACAGACATCTCAGTGTTAGAAATACAAGGCTCTGCGCAGCATGGTCCCCAATTAAATGAGAAAATAAAAGGACTCGGTTATACATACTTTGATGCCCATCAGTTTACGAAATTTAACATTTTGGTCCTTATTTCCAAAGTTCAGCTTCTCCCACAACTCAGCTGTCTGGGACTTGTCCTTCAAAACCAAACAATTTGAATGTATTAGTAATTTGCAACAATCGAGCCACCATGAGCAGAGTTGCATGTTTTTTTCGTAGCGTTTTCTTTTCATTAAGTCACTAGTTGTACATTCCGGACAGAACAAAGCACACTAACGATAATCGGCCCCATCAGATAATAAACAGCGTAGACTTATTGCACTACATTTTCTGTATTGCGTACAAGGGATTCAAAAATAAAATCTTACCCCTTCCTTCTTTCCCTGCCAGAGCTTCTTCCTTTTCTTCTCCTGTTCTGCAAACTTCAGGGGGTTGACAGCTGAGGGATTGTAATAGCTGGGCACAGCAATGCCAGTCTCTGCTAAGGTTTTGGCTTGTAGGGCTGCCATCTGCGCTGCCATGGCGATCTGGGGCGTGACCTGTGTCCCAGAGGCCAGGAGAGCTGCCACGTTGAGGACAGGGTGGGTAGCAGCTGCAGCAGCAACTACTACTGTGTCAGACGGCAGGGGGGCTGGCACTAAAAACAATACAAAAAAAAAAAAGGTTTGAGGTTAGTGATCAGTTTAACTCACTTTGAATTAGGTGCAATTGATAGCCGAGAAGTGTCTCACCTGCATGTACCTCCTGATGCTGTTTCTCCAACATCTCCTTTTCTTTCTGCTCTTGCAGTTTCTTTGCCCTTTCCAACCTGGAGATATAGAGAAAAGACAGTGAAGGGTGTTCATATTTGTCAGCTAGGCTTTGGGAGCAGAATGATAGATTGTCCACTATCAAATAGAGATACTCAAGAAACAAATCATGAACCCCACAGTTCCTCTAAGGGTGTTTTCACATATAGTCCCCATTAAAAGAATCGATCTCAGTCCATACAAAAATGGTGTGGAAGAACTTGAATGACCTACACAGAGCCCTGACCATAACCCCAGTGAACACCTTTGGGGTGAATTGGAACGCCGACTGCGAGCCAGGCCTAATCGCCCAACATCAATGCCCGACCTCACTAATGCTCGTGGCTGAATGGAAGCAAGTCCCCGCAGCAATGTTCCAACATTGCTATGTTTAGAAAGGAACCAAGATCTTTTTCCAACAGTCACTCAATACACACTCAATACACTCAAGCCATTCAAATCAGAATGTGTTGTCGGACAGCTAAATATACCCACTTATATTTTGGAAGCTAATAGACTGCATTTAGTTAAAATATGAGACAATTGTAATTAGAAGATACTATTAACCCTGTCTAGAGTCTAAGCCGGGGGAGGGGGGAATTATTTTAAGACGGTCATACCAAGGAACATTTATCTATTTGATTTTACATTTTAAGACCCCTTAAAAAGGTACCAGGGGGAAAAAATTATATTGGATGAAACATTGAATTTGGCATTACTGCTATTAGCCAATAGAAACACACTGAATAACAGATTCACTACATGGAACAGTCAAAAAAGAATATCAAACGGAAGTTTGTTCCGAAGTGTCTGTCCTATATCTGAGATAAGAAAGCTCAGGAAACTTTTAATGACCTTTCTATTTTTTAACATGTATTTATCCCCTATTTTAGGGACTAAACTATCTCCACATAAGGTGCCTTCAGAAAGTATTCAGACCCCTTGACATTGTCCACATGTTGTTACGTTACAGCCTTACTCTAAAATAGTTACTTAAACTATTCCTCAGCAATCTACACACAATACCCCATAATGACAAACGTAAACAGGTTTTGACATTTTTGCAAATGTATAAGAGATACCTTATTTACATAAGTATTCAGAACCTTTGCTATGAGACTCGAAATTGAGCTCAGGTGCATCCTGTTTCCATTGATCATCCTTGAGATGTTTCTACAACTTGATTGGAGTCCACCTGTGGTAAATTCAATTGATTGGACATGATTTGGAAAAGCACACACACCTGTCTATATAAGGTTCCACAGTTGACAGTGCATGTCAGAGCAAAAACCAAGCCAAGAGGTCGAAGGAATTGTCTGTGCAGCTCCGAGACAGGATTGTGTCCAGGCACAGATCTGGGGAAGATTACCAAAAAATGTCTGCAGCATTGAAGGTCCCCAAGAACACAGTGGCCTCCATCATTCTGGGTCAGGGAGGTGACCAAGAACCCGATGGTTACTCTGACAGAGTTCCAGAGTTCCTCTGTGAAGATGGTTGTCCTTCTGGAAGGTTCTCCCATCTCTGCAGAACTCAACCAATCAGGCCTTTATGGTAGAGTGGCCAGAAGGAAGCCATTCCTCAGTAAAAGGCACATGATAGCCAGCTTGGAGTTTGCCAAAAGGCACCTAAAGGACTTCCAGACCATGAGAACCCAGATTCTCTGGTCTGATGAAACCAAGATTGAACAAAGAGTTCCATCTCACGTCTGGAGGAAACCTGGCACCATGTCTATGGTGAAGCATGGTGGTGGCAGAATCATGCTGTGGGAATGTTTTTCAGCGGCAGGATACTAGTCAGGAACGAGGTAAAGATGAACGGAGCAGAGTACAGAGAGATCCTTGACGAAAACCTGCTCCAGAGCTCTCAGGACCTCAGACTGGGGCGAAGGTTCACCTTCCAAAAGGGCAACACAGGAGTGGCTTCAGGGACAAGTCTCTGAATGTCCTTGAATGGCCCAGCCAGAGTCCGGACTTAAACCTGATTGTAAATCACTGGAGAGTCCCATCCAACAAGACAGAGCTTGAGAGGATCTGCAGAGAAGAAAAGGAGAAAAATCGCCAAATACAGGTGTGCCAAGTTTGTAGTGTCATAACAAAAACGACTCAACACTGTAATTTCCTGCCAAAGGTGCCCGAACAAAGTACTGAGTAAAGGGTCTGAATATCTATGTAAACTGGTACCGGGGACCATCAGATCTTGTGAGTGTCCTAGAGCTAAACGGAGAACACCATTGTGTTCTTGAGTCTTGGCTGTCAGAGTGGTCATATTAGCAGATTAGTGTGTAGCCCAAACAGTTCGGATGCTACAGACAGAAATTGGCAGAGGAGGCTGTACTGACTTCAGACAAGTCCTGTGAGGGTTGTGGACATCCTAGAGCAAAATGAATGCCATCGTGTTCGTGAGAGTCATCTTTCAATAGAGTGGTCATAACCGTTCGGACGCTACAGACGTTTTTGTGACAAGACCGATTTGAGATGTCTTATGGTCTGACAAACACCGCTCTAGCTCTGCCACCTTTCACCGCAGATGCGGAAGGGCGATATCAGCGGTTGCGGTTGATTGAGACACAGACCATGCAAAAAAACATCGCTCTAGCTTAAACAGACGGATTTTGATGGGGATTTTCTATTACGTTAATTTGATTTCCACGGGGTCGCAGAAGTTGTAGGCTAAGGGTTAACATGCAAATATTATTGGTGAGAGAATAAATAGCAAGAGAACAACTGCAGACTAAATAATGATGTTACCTAAATTGTTACTACTGCACCTTTAAGAGCTAGAATAGATTTGTACCCTATGTTGCGATTCTCACGAAATATGTTGTCTTCTCACACTATTAAAACCCCACAATAAATAAACAGCTCTCTTAGCCTATAGATCACATATTGCAAACAAATAAACTGAACTAAAAATTCTAGACATTTTGGAATTTCTGTGCATCTTTGACAATCGCTAATCAATATCCAAAAACAGGACACTTTTTCCTGCGAAGCTGCACATCACCAGCTTTCTTTTCTGGCACCAATGTGAGGGTTTATGGCAGGGGAAACGGTGTTGCAGTAGTCTAGTGTGGTGCCGGAATACTGACAAGCGAACCTAGGGAGCTTTGTGTTCACAATGGAACCGGAACACGGAATTCAAACAAGCCGAACTCAGACCAACTCTCGAGATGGTCTCTGTTCGGTTTGAATCGGGGGGAGGGGGGGCTCTTTTGAGAGGTACGAGTTCCTTTGGGGTGAGCACACTGCACAAAATATTAAGCAAAACCACACTGAGTTAACAAAAATTGTCTGAAAGGGACCAAGTGTGAAAACACCCTAAGATGCTGCGGTACCTTCTGGCCAGGGCCTCTTGTGCGTCCATGGCAGTGTTTCTGCCCCGAAAAGCCTGGGGGCTCACAGACCTGCTACGACTCTTCTCTTTTCTGTGCACTTTCTCATTCTTCTTCTTCCGCCCTCTAAAGAGACATTATAGCATTTCAAGATCCACAGAAAGATCTGCATTCAGTCACACACACAACACAATTTAAGAGACACATGGTGACTAACTGACGAAGAGTGGCAAATGTGAGGGACACAGGAGTGGTTACTAAAGACAAACACAGAAAATGGTAGGGAAAGAAGCAAACGAAACGCACCTGCTGTTGCTCCTGCGGCGGTGTTTGGTCTTTGAGCCCGACCGGGACCTGGCCCTCTTCTTCTTCTCCCGCGGGGAACGCGATCTCAGTTTGTCCCGACTTCTGCTGCGATGACGCCTAAAACCAGACAAAATGCAAGTTTTATTCTTATAAAAGAAAACATGCAACTCACTCTACCCAGTTTACTGTGACCAATCTCAATACATCAAGTCATCATGTAGCATCTCACTGAGCCTAGACCCACCTGTCGCATGAGTGTGACCTGGAGTGGCTCCGTCCCTTCTTGTCTTTGCGCCGGTGTCGCTCCTCCCCGTTCTCTGCAGAAAGTCTCTCCCTGCCCCTCTCAGTCTGCTCCGGCAGATCATCCTGCTTGCTGTGAGATTTTGATGGCTTCTCAGAGTCCCTCCTTTGTGCCTGTTTTAAGAAGAAGGTGTCTCTTTCAGGAAAATAGTGCAACAAAGAGTTAGTACAACTGTTTGATACAGAAGATACCAAAGCATGTTGAGAACTCATGCTCACTTCAGACATACATCCCCCTCATATTTAGAACGACTGAACACCAGAAACCAAACATTTCTTTACAACATGACCGACCATGACCGGATATGTAAGAAGGGTAAATAGCTTGACGGAGCTACACTGTCAGTCCACTTTTTAACTGCTTGTTTAAATGTTGTTTTTCCCCACTTTGTGAGTGCAACTTTTTTATTCATCTTATTTAACAAGTCAGTTAAGAACAAATTCTTATTTACAATGGCGGCCTACCCCAGCCAAACCCTAACCCAGACGACGCTGGGCCAATTGGGAGTCCCATAGGGTGGCGCACAATCACGGCCAGTTGTAATACAGCCTGGAATCGAACCAGGGTCTGTAGTGACACCTCTAGCACAGATGCAGTGCCTTAGACAGCTGGAGATAAATTTGATAATGAAATGCCCTCCAATGTACCAAGACACATACTCGAACTTGTAGCACGTAGGTTTTGTCAAATCTACCACCTACTCAAGTGCACCAAGTACAGTCACTTCTTAGTTTTGTTTCAATCATATTATGGAAGGCACATAAATTAAACACCTTATATAGTACCCAAAACTCAATGTAGATTATCGTGGATCATCACCTCTGAGACAGCTTTAATACATACGTTTTAATTCAGCACTTTATTCCCTCCCCAATCTACAAGTGCATGCAGCCAGGAAGATTTCAATGGTGGGCTCAGAATGAATTTGGATTAATAAGGTTACAGCCAGCAGACTTCTTTGACTTGAGCTTGAATTGAACCCAGTAATAGGCAATTGAACCCAGGAAAAGGCTAATGTTAATTTCCTTTATTTGCAATTATTTTCTAGGAGGCAAGTATAAGTTTGAATGGCTGATAGTTACCTGTCCGAGTAGTAGGCATATAATTTTGCTATGTCAGCAGCGTCTTCAGTTCAGTGTCTCTTCGTGCTTTAGCACGCTGAGTATGATTTATTGTAGAAATGTTATCATGTGATCTACACACAGGATTTATTTAAAAAATAATCTCATATACAGTACCAGTACAAAGTTTGGACACCTACTCATTCAAGGGTTTTTCTTTATTTGTACTATTGTCTACATTGTAGAATAATAGTGAAGACATCAAAACTATGAAATAACACATATGGAGTCATGTAGTAACCAAAAAAAGTAACCAAGTGTTAAACAATTCAAAATATATATTTGAGATTCTTCAAAGTAACCACCCGTTCCCTTGATGACAGCTTTGCACACTCTTGGCATTGTCTCAACCAGCTTCATGAGGTAGTCACCTGGAATGCATTTCAATTAACAGGTGTGCCTTGTTAAAAGTTAATTTGTTTGAGCCAATCAGTTGTGTTGTGACAAGGTAGGGGGGTATACAGAAGATAGCCCTTATTGGTAAAAGACCAAGTCCATATTATGGCAAGAACAGCTCAAATAAGCAAAGAGAAACGACAGTCCATAATTTCTTTAACACATGAAGGTCAGTCAATCCGGAACATTTCAAGAACTTTTAAAGTTTCTTCAAGTGAAGTCGCAAAAAACATCAAGCGCTATGATGTAACTGGCTCATGAGGACCACCACAGGATTTTTATTTTAAAATGTAACCTTTACTTAACTAGGCACGCCAGTTAAACTTCTTAGGGATAGCCCCCTTTTTCCAATTTTTTTGTGCCTAAAATGACATACCCAAATCTAACAGCCTGTAGCTCAGGCCTTGAAGCAAGGATATGCATATTCTTGGTACCATTTGAAAGGAAACACTTTGAAGTTTGTGGAAATGTGAATTGAGCGTTGGAGAAAAACACAATAGATCTGGTAGAAGAAAATCCAACCATCTTTGAAATGCAACAGAAAGGTCCCAGTTCTAGTCATCACTCTGGTTGTAATTCCGATGGTGTCCACAAGATGGCAGCAGTGTATGTGCAAAGTTTGACGGATAACTTGAAGTATGAGCGAACTACATGACATTTAGTGTGCAGTCACCCAGGTACATTTGGGCAAATCGTGAGAGACATTTGTATTCATATTACATTTTTCTGCAAGAATATTGTCAAATCTGTATACTTGGACTGATTCAGCTTTTCCAGTATTAGTAGCCATATTATAAGTTCAACATTTGCAAAAGAACCAGTTTTCATAACTCTGAATATTCTTATAATTTTTGTCCAAAAAGAAAAGGCATGCTGTCGCACAAGGTTAGCAGCTACATTTTACGACAGACACAGGGTTCCCGCGAAGCCCAGCTCATTGGCTATCTAGCTAGCTTTGTATGACCCCAATTGATGCTTATTTGACAAAGTTAGAGTCGATCAAGTGAAGACCGCCCGCGTCATCGGCGTGCTATGAAGGCATCGCTCTCTGACCAAATACAGTGTCCTATAGAATTTTCTACACCCCTAATGACATAGTGAAGTCTGGTTACGTTCTAGGATCTCTGAGGAATACATACAAACGTGATCTGACTGGTTGAACCAACATTTAGGGTGATATTTTCAGATTCCTTTCTTTGAAAATTGAACGAGTGGAAATACAAAAATCGATCGTGCATGCTAGATGGACCTTTTTAAGGATATGAAAAATGATTTTATTTAACAAAACGACACTTTGGATGATAAATCAGAGCAAGATTTCAGAATGTAAGTACACATTTCACCTTCAGAGGTGAATTTATCAAACTTATCACGGTGAAAAAAAAGTGTTTTGTTGTTAAGAGCTCTCCTCATACAATAGCATGGCATTTTTTCGCAGTAATAGCTACTGTAAATTGGACAGCGCAGTTATATTAACAAGAATTTAAGCTTTCAGCCAATATAAGACACTTATTTGTACCGACATTTGTTGTTTCGCTGCATGATTTACAACTGTCCCGTTGACGGGACGCCTATCCCTAAGAAGTGTTTAAGAACAAATTCTTATTTACAATGACGGTCTACCGGGGAACAGTGGGGTAACTGCCTTGTTCAGGGGCAGAATGACAGATTTTTACCTCAGGGATTCGATCCAGTAACCTTCTGGTTACTGACCCAACGCTCTAACCACTAGGCTACCTGCAGCCCCAAAGGAAAGGAAGACCCAGTGTTACCTCTGCTGCAGAGGATAAGTTAATTAGAGTTAACTGCACCTCAGAATTCAGCCCAAATAAATGCTTCACAGAGTTCAAGTAACAAACACATCTCAACATCAACTTTTCAGAGAGTGCGTGAATCAGGCATTCATGATCAAATTGCTGCAAAGAAACCACTACTAAAGGACACCAATAATAAGAAGAGACTTGCTTGGGCCAGGAAACACAAACAATGGACATTAGACCGGTGGAAATCTGTCCTTTGGTCTGATTAATTCAAATTTGAAATGTTTGGTTCCAACCGCCGTGTCTTTGTGAGAAGCAGAGTAGGTGAACGGATGATCTCCGCATGTGTGAATGAGAGGGATGGAGTGCTGCATCAGATGACCTGGCCTCCACAATCACCCGACCTCTACCCAATTGAGATGGCTTGGGATGAGCTGGACCGCAGAGTGAAGGAAAAGCAGCCAACAAGTGCTCAGCATATTTGGGAACTCCTTCAAGACTATTGGAAAAGCATTCCAGGTGAAGCTGGTTGAGAAAATGCGAAGTGTGTGCAAAGCTGTCATCAAGGCAAAAGGTGGCTACTTTTAAGAATCTCAATTATATTTTGATTTGTTCAAAACTTTTTTGGTTACTACATGATTCCATGTGAAATGTCATAGTTTTGATGTCTTCACTATTATTCTACAATGTAGAAAATAATAAAAAATAAAAAACCTTGAATGAGTAGGTGTCCAAACTTTTGACTGGTACTGTATATATTCTTCACCATCTACTATGGCTACACTCAAGTGACCAAGGATAAGTTAATGAGACATATCAAAATAAATGTTTTAAAACATGTCAGTTTTTCCATTTAATAATTCCATTAAGTCTCTTAGTATGCTTTGATTCAGGTTTCATTGCCTACAGTGTTGTTTGGTACTTACCATGGTCAACAAAAAACAAAAAAGACACTATTGACATTCAAGATGGTGACAGTACTCCAGCCTACTTTTAGTTCACTAAAATTAACTAAGATTAGTTACCTCTTTGCTCCTGCTCCGACTTCGTCTGTGCTTTTTGTCACCTGTAAAAGTAAAACGATGAGAACAGTGACGAAATTCTACTGCACTATTAAATTAGGATTGACTCCGATGAGTCACCTGTAGTGCTTGACTATTTTGGACTGTTCTATCAACAAGGTACAGCTGCTCTAAGCTTATGTCAAATCCAAATAACATGACCAGTTTCTGGGATGTGACCTACCAAGTGAACATAACAAAAATGTATTACCAAAACTACAAACATCATTCCGAGTTATCAAATTTAGTGCATTTAACTCACTTGATTTGCGTTTCCGGTCCCTGGAGTGTGACCTTGATCGTGAAGGATGGTATTTGGAGCTTCTGGGGGATTTGGATGATTCCATAGTGTGTTTTCTTCTGTCCGTGTAAAGAGAGCCCATCAAGGGTAGCAGGTTGGTCGAGTCGGCATCACTTGCCTAAATTAAAGTAAACACACTGATCAACCTTACGGTTTATTTGTTCTTTAAGCAGCACTTCGGGAAGACAATGTTTCAGCACAAAACAGCATCCCAACCAGGACCAGTGGTGTAAAGTACATGAGTAAAAATGTACCCATATGACATTTTTGGCCAATACCAATATCCAATATATTCCTTGCCAAAAAAAACGATACCAGTAACCGAAATTCAAAGTTTTAGCAGCCTTTTAAGAATTCTAGTACAGTTAAATAGTTACACACAGCGGTCTAAGGCACTGCATCTCAGTGCAAGAGGCGTCACTACAGTCCCTGGTTCGAATCCAGGCTGTATCACATCTGGCAGTGATTGGGAGTCCCATTGGGCGGCACACAATTGGCCCAGCGTCGTCCGGGTCTGGCTGGGGTAGGTCGTCATTGTAAATAATAATTTGTTCTTAACTGTCTTGCCTAGTTAAAGGTTACACACACACACCACACTGACTAAAAAGTTATTTTGTTGGCATTTACACATGTCCCCATTACCAGTAAAACATAATCAAAACCCATTTATTTCACTTGCTGTGCTGTTTCGTTGTTCATTTGATCAGTCGTTTCATTCTCAACCAGGATTTCTATGGAACGCCGTTGGGTCTTTGCGTGTGATACATGCCAAATAATAATCGACATAATCTGTTTCAGTAGCTATAGTTAGCTAGCTAACTATATAGCTAGGTGTCATCTTCTAAAATAACCCTACTTTATAAGACAGTTCTTATTTGATTAACTTCTTATGGATGGAGGCAGTATTGAGTAGCTTGGATGAATAAGATGCCCAGAGTAAACTGCCTGCTACTCAGTCCCAGAAGCTAAGATATGCATATTATTAGTAGATTTGGATAGAAAACACTCTGAAGTTTCTAAAACTGTTTGAATGATGTCTGTGAGTATAACAGAACTCATATGGCAGGCAAAAACCTGAGAAGAAATCCAACCAGGAAGTGGGAAATCTGAGGTTTGTAGGTTTTCCTATCCAATATACAGTGTCTTTGGGGTCATATTGCACTTCCTACGGCTTCCACTAGATGTCAACAGTCTTTAAAACCTTGTTTGCTGCTTCTACTGTGAAGAATGAGTGAAGGAGAGCTCTTTGAGTCAGGTGTCTGGCATGAGCTGACCACGCGCTCTCCTGTGAGAGTGACCTGCGTTCCATCGCATTTCTAAAGACAAAGGAATTCTCCGGTTGAAACATTATTGAAGAGTTATGTTAAAAACATCCTAAAGATTGATTCTATACATTGTTTGACATGTTTCTACGAACTGCAATGGAATTTTTTGACTTTTCGTCTGACATGCGCGTCATCAATTTGGATTTTGGAACTAAACGCGCGAACAAAGGGAGGTATTTGGACAAATTGTGGGCGTTATCGAACAAAACAGACATTTATTGTGGAACTGGGATTCCTGGGAGTGCATTCTGATGAAGATCAAAGGTAAGTGAATATTTATAATACTATTTCTGACTTCTGTTGACTCCACAACATTGCGGATATCTGAATGGCTTGTTTGGGCTCTGAGCGCTATACTCAGATTATAGCATGGTGTGCTTTTTCGGTAAAGCTTTTTCAAAATCTGACACAGCGGTTGCATTAAGGAGAAGTTTATCTAAAGTTCCATGTATAATACTTGTATCTTTTATCAATGTTTATTATGATTATTTCTGTAAATTGATGTGGCCCTCTGCTAAATCACCGGATGTTTGAGGCAAAACATTACTGAACATAACGCGCCAATGTAAACTGAGATTTTTGGATATAAATATGAACTTTATCAAACAAAACATACATGTATTGTGTAACACAAAGTCCTATGAGTGTCATCTGATGAAGATCATCAAAGGTTAGTGATTAATTTTATCTCTATTTCTGCTTTTTGTGACTCCTCTCTTTGGCTGGAAAAATGGCTGTGTTTTTCTGTGACTAGGTACTGACCTAACATAATCGTTTGGTGTGCTTCGTCGTAAAGCCTTTTTGAAAAATCGGACACTGTGGCTGGATTTACAAGTTTATCTTTAAAATGGTGTAAAATACTTGTATGTTTGAGGAATTTTTATTATGGGATTTCTGTTGTTTTGAATTTGGCGCCCTGCAGTTTCACTGGCTGTTGTCATATCGATCCCGTTAACGGGATCTCAGCCATAAGAAGTTTTAATGGTGGTTGGACCCATCTATGTGAAGCTATCCACAATAAGGATAAGGCAAAACAGTGGAATTTGTGGTTAGCCTTCAAAATAAATGGCATAATTCTACTATTTGTATTCATTTGCATCACTGTCAATGACATACTTTTATTTTGAAGGCTAACCGCAAATTCCACTATTGTGCCTAATCCTCATTGTGGCTAGCTTCACAACACATAACCCGGTCCGGTCGAGACTCACTAGCCAGATGAAGCCAGCTGGCTGCTTATAACATTAGCTTGGGCAACAGGGTTAGGTAGCTGGCTAGCTATTTATTTTCATGAACTGAAGATCAATTTCAAAAGGCGAACAACAATACTTACAACCTTGCTAAGAATAATGAAAATGATTGCAGTTTCTATGGTCATTGTTTTCAGGCTGGTTGTATTGGTGATAGCTAGGTACCAAGCTAAAGCTAGCTACCCCCAGAAGTTGCGGTCGAACAACTGATGCTTTATTACCAACGCGGTATTGTAAACACATCGTTCGTTGCCGGTGCTTGCTTGTTTGCTGACTTTATTGTAAAGCTTTGACAGTGCTACTGTATCTTTTTATACACGCAAAGACCCAAACGGCGTTCCCTAGTATGTATGTCGTGAAGCTAATAGCAGTGACGCTATTACTGTGTAACTCCGGTAGGGCAACATCTGAAAAATAGCGCACTTGGCAGTGTGTACCGGTGCTCGACCGGTTGGCGAAAGCCAACATCACCCACGACGGAGAACGGTTGATTGTCAAGGACAATGAATTCCATTATCTTGGCTATAATGGACTTTGCCTTTGAGTTGTCTTTGAATTTTCTTACTCTTCCAAATGACTGCTCGATCCACACAGCAGACATTGTGTGGGCTAGGTCAGGAATACTGTGTTGCACCTGTAGCGCAAAATTTTACATGCCGTTATTACATCATGTACATACGTTATATAGGTATGCATGGTAGCTTGACATCGGTTTTTAACATCGGCCGATACCGCTGTTGGCATTTTTAGCTAATATCGGCCGATTCCGATATGTTCGCTGATATATCATGCATCCCTACTTTAAAGTACTACTTAAGTCGTTTTTTGGGGTAGCTGTACTTTACTATTTATATTTGACAACTTTTACTAAACTACATTCCTAAAGAAAATTATTAACTTTTTACTCCATACATTTTTCCTGACACAAAAGTACTTGTTACATTTTGAATGCTTAGCAGGACAGAAAGTGGTCCAATTCACACACTTATGAAGAGAAAATCCCTGGTCATCTCTACTGCCTCTGATCTGGCGGACTCACTAAACACAAATGCTTTGCTTGTAAATAATGTTGGAGTGTTGGAGTGTGACCCTGGCTGTATGTTGTTCCTGTTCCCAAGAAAGCTAAGGTAACTGAGCTAAACGACTACCGCCCCGTAGCACTCACTTCCGTCATCATGAAGTGCTTTGAGAGACTAGTCAAGGACCATATCACCTCCACCCTACCGGACACCGCTAGACCCACTCCAATTTGCTTACCGACCCAATAGGTCCACAGACGACGCAATCGCAACCACACTGCACACTGCCCTAACCCATCTGGACAAGAGGAATACCCATGTGAGAATGCTGTTCATCGATTACAGCTCAGCATTTAACACCATAGTACCCTCCAAACTCGTCATCAAGCTCGAGACCCTGGGTCTCGACCCCGCTCGTGCAACTGGGTCCTGGACTTCCTGACGGGCCGCCCCAGGTGGTGAGGGTAGGTAACAACATCATCACCCGCTGTCCTCAACACTGGGCCCCAAAGGTGCGTTCTGAGCCTCTCCTGTACTCCCTGTTCACCCACGACTGCGTGCCATGCACGCCTCCAACTCAATCATCAAGTTTGCGGATGACACTACAGTGGTAGGCTTGATTACCAACAAACGACGAGACGCCTACAGGGAGGAGTGAGGGCCTCGGAGTGTGGTGTCAAGGAAAATAACCTATACTCAACGTCAACAAAACAAGGAGATGATTGTGGACTTCAGGAAACAGCAAGAGGGAGCACCCCCCTATCCACATCGACGGT
This sequence comes from Salvelinus sp. IW2-2015, assembly GCF_002910315.2. Lineage (NCBI taxonomy): Eukaryota > Metazoa > Chordata > Actinopteri > Salmoniformes > Salmonidae > Salvelinus > Salvelinus sp. IW2-2015. The sequence continues at coordinate 19,841,680 of NC_036872.1, forward strand.
CAGTAGTGGAGAAGTGGTGAATTTAAGTTCCTCGGTGACACATCACGGACAAACTGAATTGGTCCACCCACACAGACAGCGTTGTGAAGAAGGCGCAGCAGCGCCTCTTCAACCTCAGAGCTGAAGAAATTCGCTTGTCACAAAAGCACTCACAAACTTCTACAGATGCACAATCGAGAGCACCTGTCGGGCTGTATCACCGCCTGGTACGGCAACTGCTCCGCCACAACCGTAAGGCTCTCCAGAGGTAGTGAGTCTGCAGAACGCATCACCAGGGGCAAACTACCTGCCCTCCAGAACCTACACCACCGATGTCAAAAGGAACCATAAAGATCATCAAGGACAACAACCACCCAAGCCACTGCCTGTTCACCCCGCTATCATCCAGAGCGAGGTCAGTACAGTGCATCAAAGCAGGACCGAGAGACTGAAAAACAGCTTCTATCTCAAGGCCACAGACTGTTAAACAGCCACCACTAACATTAGCGGCCGCTGCAACATACTGACTCAACTCCAGCCACTTTAAAAATGGAATTGATGGAAATTATAAAAAATGTACCACTACCACTTTAAGCAATGCCACTTAATACAAGTTTACATACCCTACATTACCCATCTCATATGTATATACTGACTCTATATCATCTACTGCATCTGCCATCTTTATGCAATACATGTACCACTAGCCACTTTAAACTATGCCACTTTATGTTTACATACCCTACAGTACTCATCTCATACGTATATACCGTCTATACCATCTACTGCATCTGCCATGCCGTTCTGTACCACCACTCATTCATATATCTTTATGTACATATTCTTTATCCCTTTACACTTGTGTGTGTGTGTGTAAGGTAGTAGTGTGGAATTGTTAGGTTAGATTACTGTTGGTTATTACTGCATTGTCGGAACTAGAAGCTCAAGCATTTCGCTACACTCGCATTAACATCTGCTAACCATGTGTATGTGACTAATAAAATTTGATTTGATGTAAAAATGTAAAAAATTGTGCCGTCTTGTTTGCTTAATAAGGATTTTTTAAATTATTTGTACTTTTACTTTTGATACTTAAATATATTTGAACTACATTTACTATTGATACTTAAGTATATTTAAAAATCAAATACTTTTAGTCAAGTGGTATTTTACTGGGTGACCTTCACTTGAGTAATTTTCTATTAAGGTATCTTTACTTTTACTCAAGTATGAGAATTGAGTACTTTTTCCACCACTGACCGGCACCACTACGTTCTAGGGAAGATGAACGATGACTCAACCGGCTGTGTTATCCCACTGAGCTAAAGACATTAATTCAGAGGGCAAACACTAGTTTTCAGGTCTCAGGCAAGGTTACTCATCAGTCACATCAACTGGGCCCTTACAGACTTTGATTTGCTTCAGATTGCCCAACATAAAATGCTGGTCGTAGCTATATCGCTAACGTTAGCTAATTGTCTCCAAAGTTACCAACCCTCCTCCTGGACAGCTACTGGGTATGCAGGCGTTTGCGCTAAGTCAACCAAACCAACACCTATTAAAGTACCCGATGGGCATTTAGTTAGATACAAATGGAGGCTGCAAGTGGCAAATCAACATAATTGCTAACGTTAGCTAGCTAAGTTAACTACGGGTGTTTTTACAGTCAGTCCTCTTTAAAATAATCGATCTCAGTCCTCTTTAAAGTGAACTCCGCGGTAAAAAAAAAAAAGCTAAAGAACTCTGTTCTCTTTGTATTCACACTGCCCTTGAATTTGAATGAGGACTCAACTCTTTTGCCAGTTCACTTCACCTATTTCTTGGTCCGAGTCCTCTTTGCATTCACATTGCTATTAGAAAGGAACCAAGATGTTTTTCCAATATTCACTCAATGTAGTGCCCTGACCAGTGAACACCTTTGGGATGAATTGGAACGCCGACTGCGAGCCAGGCCTAATCGCCCAACATCAATGCCCGACCTCACTAATGCTAGTGGCTGAATGGAAGCAAATCCCCGCAGCAATATTCCAACATATAGTGGAAAGCCTTCCCAGAAGAGTGGAGGCTGTTATAGAAGCAAAGGTAGGACCAACTCCATATTAATGCCCATGATTTTGGAATTAGCTTTTCGACAAGCAGGTGTTCACATACTTTTGGTAATGTAGTGTGCCTACTTACATTTTGGAAGCAAATAGATTGCATTTAGTTAAATGGTGAGACATAATTGTAATCAGAAGATACTAATAAAATGAAATATTATTAGTAACAATAAATTGCAGAAGAATAACTGCAGATTAAATCATGCTGTAATTTTAAATTGAACACCCAATGTAGGCTACGGCCCTTTTGACTCTGTCAATCACCGTATTCTTATCGGCAGACTCAATAGCCTTGGTTTTTCTAATGACTGCCTCGCCTGGTTCACCAACTACTTCGCAGACAGAGTTCAGTGTGTCAAATCGGAGGGCATGTTGTCCGGACCTCTGGCAGTCTCTATGGGGGTACCACAGGGTTCAATTCTCAGGCCGACTCTTTTCTCTGTAGATATCAATGATGTCACTCTTGCTGCGGGCGATTCCCTGATCCACCTCTATGCAGACGACACCATTCTGTATACTTCTGGCCCTTCCTTGGACACTGTGCTAACTAACCTCCAAACGAGCTTCAATGCCATACAACTCTCCTTCCGTGGCCTCCAACTGCTCTTAAACGCTAGTAAAACCAAATGCATGCTTTTCAACCGTTCGCTRCCCRCACCCGCCCGCCCRACTAGCATCACYACYMTGGAYGGTTCYGACCTAGAATATGTGGACAACTAYAAATACCTAGGTGTCTGGYTAGACTGTAAACTCTCCTTCCAGACTCATATYAAACATCTCCAATCCAAAATCAAATCTAGAATCGGCTTTCTATTTCGCAACAAAGCCTCCTTCACTCAYGCCGCCAAACTTACCCTAGTAAAACTGACTATCCTACCGATCCTCGACTTCGGCGATGTCATCTACAAAATAGCTTCCAATACTCTACTCAGCAAACTGGATGCAGTCTATCACAGGGCCAACCATTTTGTTACCAAAGCCCCTTATGCCACCCACCACTGCGACCTGTATGCTCTAGTCAGCTGGCCCGCGCTACATATTCGTCGCCCGACCCACTGGCTCCAGGTCATCTATAAAAGTCTATGCTAGGTAAAGCTCCGCCTTATCTCATTTCACAATAACAACACCCACCCGTAGCACAAGTTCTAGCAGGTACTGATCATCCCCAAAGCCAACACCTCATTTGGCCTGCTTTCCTTCCAGTTCTCTGCTGCCAGTGACTGGAACGAACTGCAAAAATTGCTGAAGTTGGAGACTTATTTCCCTCAACAACTTTAAAACATCAGCTATTTGAGCAGCTAACCGATCGCTGCAGTCCATCTGTAAATAGCCCACCCAATCTACCTACCTCATCCCCATACTGTTTTTATTTTCTTTCCTGCTCTTTTGCACACCAGTATCTCTACTTGCACATCATCATCTGCTCATTTATCACTCCAGTGTTAATCTGCTAAATTGTAATTATTCGCTCCTATGGCCTATTTATTGCCTACCTCCTCATGCCTTTTGCACACACTGTATATAGACTTTATTTTTTTCTACTGTGTCATTGACTTGTTTGTTATTGGCTTGTTTATTCCTTGTGTAACACTGCTTTGCTTTATCTTGGCCAGGTCGCAGTTGTAAATGAGGACTAGCCTACCTGGTTAAATAAAAAAATAAAAAGAGCTAGAATAGATTTTGTACCCTGTTGCGATTCATAAAATACTTTGTCTCCTATTCAAACCCCACAATCAAATAAACATTTTACGAAGCTCTCAGCCTTTAGATCACAAAATTGCAAACAAATAATCTGAACTAAAAACTCGACACATTTTGTAATTGCTATGCGTCCTACCTTTTTGGGGGAATTGCTGACAATCCCTAAAAAATATCCAAAACAACACACGTTTTTTCCGCGACCCTGCACATCATAATTGTCTCTCTTTTTTAGCACCAATGTGAGGGGCTATGGCAGGGGAAACGGTGTTGCAGTAATCTAGTGTGTGGTGCGGGAATAATGACAAGCGAATCTAGGGCGTTGAGTGTTTACATTATCCTAAAAAAAGGGAACCGAACCTAACTCAGATCACCTCTCGAAATGGTTTCAGATCGGTTCGGGACTCGAGGGGTCTGAGTTCATTTGGAGTGTTTTCACTGCACAAACAATTAAGAGAACCGCACTGAGTTCACAAAAATTGGCTGAAAGGGACTGAGTGTAAAAACACCCACAAACGTTTGCTACCTAACGACGTTGCTAGTTTGCAAAAGACTCCTGCAACTCAAGGTACATAGTTAACTAGCGAACGTTAAATGATATACCTAGTTAGGTAACTAGTTAACACTAACATAATCCGATAAAGTAGAATTTCCATATATTTCCAAAATCAACAAGACAAAGCTACCAACTACTACAGCAACTAGCTACTGACGTTAACTCGCTAGGTTGTCGACATGGCTGCCACGGCAAAGACGCCATCTTGATTAAACAAAACATCTTTAAAATAGAAACAGCTAGCATAAATGATTATATGAACTCGATGGTAATGTATTTGGTGAACACTTACCGCCATGAGTCACTTGAAGAACCCCCGTAAAAAATAAATGTGAGTTGTTCTTTCTGTGCTGTCGTTGAGCTTCGTTCGGTGTTCCAGCAAATTCCTCCCACTTCCAGGCCGTTCTGTTACAACAGAGAGCGGAAGTGGCGGAGTAAGAGGTTTTACTCCGATCACAATTTGTCCACGACAATAAACCCATGAAGTGAGTAATTTTTGTATGGTGGTCAATGAGAGTGTCGAATTTGGTCAACAAACAATAATTGCACATTTTCTGGATGAATCTTATTTGATAGAATATAAGTTTCGTAATGGTTAGTTTGTTACGAATGCACAGATATAAGTGGACGCACTTGGAAAAACTACTTTATATTGGAGTTAATTAGGTCAACACCAGCAAGGCCTGGGGCCCTGACAGTATTCCAAGGCGCAATCTCAGCACATGTGCAGATCAACTGGCAGGCATATTCTTGGTAATTTTCAACCTCTCTGTAATCCCCACATATTTTATGATGACCACAATCATTCCTGCTCTCCACACGGCCCTCACCCACCCAGATAAAAGGAATACCTATGTGAGAATGCTGTTCATCACCATTATCCCCTCCAAGCTCGTCACCAAGCTTAAGACTCTGGGTCTGAACACCTCCCTCTGCAACTGAATCCTGGACTTCCTGACGATCTGACTCCAGGTGGTGAGGGTAGGCAACATCACCTCCACCACGCTGACCTTTAACATAGGGTCCCCACCGGGGTGTGTTCTTAGTCCCCTCCTGTACTCCCTGTTCACCCACGACCGTGTGGCCACACATGACTCCACCACCATTATCAAGTTTGCTAACGACAAAATGGTGGTAGGCTTGATCACCGGCGATGATGAGTCAGCCTACAGCGAGGAGGTCAGTGACCTGGCAGTGTGGTGCCGGAGCAACAATCTCTCCCTCAACATCAGCAAGACCAAGGAGTTTATTGTGTGTGGTGGGGTGGGGTCGAGCATGCCCCATCCACATCAACAGGGCGGCAGTTGAGCAGATAGACAGCTTCAAGTTCCTCGGTGACCAAATCACTAAAGATGATCCAAACACACACGCACAGTCGTGAAGAAGGTGCGACAGTGACTCTTCCCTCTCAGGAGGTTGACAAAGTTGGGCATGGGCTCTTAAATCCTGAAAAGGTTCTATAGCTGTACCATTGACAGCATATTGACTGGCTGCATTACTGCTTGGTATGGCAATAGCACCACCCTCGATCACATGGTGCTACAAAGGGTTTTGCGGATAGCCCAGTACATCACTGGGGCCGAGCACCCTGCCATCCAGGACCTCTATATCAGGCGGTGTGAAAAGAAGGCCCAGAAAATCGTCAAAGACTCCAACTACCCAAGTCATAGACTATTTTCTCTGCTGCCACACAGCAAGAGGTACCGGTGCATCAAGTCTGAAACCAACAGGCTCTTGAACAGCTTCTATCCCCAAGCAATATGACTGATAAATAACTAACAAAATAGATACACGAACTGTTTACCCTGTATCTTTATTGATCTTTTATTTCAATATTTGCACTGTCTCTATGCACTGTCACTCCAACACACACACAAACACCCACTCCATTGTTTGTTTACTCACACATAATATGCACATACAGTGCATTTGGAAAGTATTCAGACCCCTTGACTTTTTCCACATTTTGTTACGTTACAGCCTTATTCTAAAATTGATTAAATAAAAACAATTCCTCATCAATTTACACACAATATCCTATAATGACAAAGCGAAAACAGGTTTTTAGAAATTGTACCAAATGTATAAAAAACAACAGAAATACCTTATTTACTTAACTATTAAGACCCTTTGCTATTGTAACAGTTTTGCTTCCGCCCCTCTCCTCGCCTCTACCTGGGCTCGAACCAGGGACCCTCTGCACACATCGACAACAGCCACCCTCGAAGCATCATTACCCATCGTCCCAAAAAAAGCCGCGGCTCTTGCAGAGCAAGGGGATCAACTACTTCAAGGTCTCAGAGCGAGTGACGTCACCGATTAAAACGCTATTAGCACGCACCCCGCAATCCATTTCACACCGGTTACACTCACCCCCCTTTGACCTCCTCTTTTTCCGCAGCAACCAGTGATCCAGTTCAACAGCATCAATGTAACAGTATAGCTTCCGTCCCTCTCCTCGCCCCTACCTGGGCTTGAACCAGGGACCCTCTGCACACATCAACAACTGCCTCCCACAAAGTATCATTACCAATCGCTCCACAAAAGCCGCGGCTCTTGCAGAGCAAGGGGATCAACTACTTCAAGGTCTCAGAGCGAGTGACGTTACCGATTGAAACGCTATTAGCACTCACCCCGCAAACCATTTCACACCGGTTACACTATGAGACTCGAAATTGAGCTCAGGTGCATCCTGTTCCCATTGATCATCCTTGAGATGTTTCTACAGCTTTATTGGAGTCCACTTGTGGTAAATTCAATTGATTGGACATGATTTGGAAAAGCACACAACGGTCTATATAAAAGGTCCCACAGTTGACAGTGGATGTCAGAGCAAAAACCAAGCCATGAGGTCGAAGGAATTGTCCGTAGAGCTCCGAGACAGGATTGTGTCGAGGTACAGATCTGGGGAAGGGTACCAAAAAATGTCTGCAGCATTGAAGGTCCCCAATAATAAAGTGGCCTCCATCATTCCTTAATGGAAGAAGTTTGGAACCACCAAGACTCTTCCTAGAGCTGGCCACCCGGCAAAATTGAGCAATCGGTTGAGAAGGGCCTTGGTCAGGGAGGTGACTAAGAACCCAACGGTCACTCTGACAGAGCTCCAGAGTTCCTCTGTGGAGATGGGAGAACCTTCCAGAAGGACAACCAGAAGGACAACCATCTCTGCAGCACTCCACCAATCAGGCCTTTATGGTAGTGGCCAGACGGAAGCGATTCCTCAGTAAAAGGCACATGACAGCCCGCTTGGAGTTTGCCAAAAGGCACCTAAAGGACTCTCATACCATGAGAAAACAGATTCTGTGGTCTGATGAAACCAAGATTGAAATCTTTGGCCTGAATTCCAAGTGTAACGTCTGGAGGAAACGTGGCACCATCTCTACGGTGAAGCATGGTGGTGGCAGCATTATGCTGTGGGGATGTTTTTCAGCGGCAGGGACTGTGACACTAATCAGGTTCGAGGGAAAGATGTACGGAGCAAAGTACAGAAGGATCTGCTCCAGAGTGCTCAGGACCTCATACTGTGGCGAAGTTTCACCTTCCAACAGGACAACAACCCTAAGCACACAAGCCAAGACAACGCAGGAGTGGTTTTGGGACAAGTCTCTGAATGTCCTTGAGTGGCCCAGCCCGATCGAACATTTCTAGAGAGACAAGTCTCTGAAAATAGCTGTTCAGTGACGCATTCATTCATCCTGACAGAGCTTGAGAGGATCTGCAGAGAAGAATGGGGGGAACTCCCCAAATACAGGTGTGCCAAGCTTTTAGTGTCATACCCAAGAAGACTCGAGGCTCTAACCACTGCCAAAGGTGCTTCAACAAAGTATTGAGTAAAGGGTCTGAATACTTATGTAAATGTGATATTTCTGTTTTTTTTAATACATTCAATGGGTCTGAATACTTTCCAAATGCACTTTACATTTATACTGACTCTATACACCTGCACACCCACTCACATGCAAGCTGCTGCTACACTGTTTATCTTATATCCTGTTGCTTAGTCCCCTTATCCCTATACATATCTACCACCATCATTCCAGTATCCTTGCACATGTAAATATGGTATTGGAACCGACTTTTTAAATATTTTCTGTATATAGTAGACTTACTTACTTTATTGTGTATTTAATATTTCCTATTTTTATTTATCGTGTGTTTTATTCTAATAATACATTGTTATTATTCCATTGTTGGGTTTTGAGTTTGCAAGAAAGGCATTTCATTCTACTTGTGCATGTGACATTAAAACTTAACTTTTGTTGTGCTTGTTATCGTATAGATACAGTAGAGGACTCATCGCTATAGACACAGTAGGTATTAGAACGTCACGACCCTGCAGGCCTGTGGGGAAACAAACAACCTGTGGTTACCCCATTGGCTCACAGCAAAAACGTGACATTTTTCAAACAATTTTCTTGTCTGCTTGTTTTAGTCAATTATAAAACTACATTTAAGAAATGTCTAAAGATTACTTTTCAACATTGCCTGCTCCCTATCGTTCGCACAACTTAGAAAAACTACATTTTAGGGCTTCACTCATGCCCTTTTTCATTACAATGCTAGCAAACACTGAGTGAGTGCTAGGTATCCACCGACCAGAACATTAAGGGTGTGTTCATAAATTGCCTCCAGTGTCAGAGATCGCTCTGTGTCTTTCCTAAATTCAGAGCGTACTGTCACTGGACGCTCTGGCCGAGTAGGGTTAATCCGAACTTTCTGACCTCAAAGGAACTCAAGCTAACTGGCTAAAATTGGCTAGCTTGCTAGAGCGCAGAATAACTAATGACTTTACGAACTCGCAACACCTGTTGTATATGACCGGCGTCAGTAAAGTCGGATTTAAAAAAAAAAATTTTGCCAGCTGCACAATTACAGTCACCAATGCTCAATATATGAAAACAGCCTAACCAGCTCTACTAGGGCAAGTAAATTGGTCAGAGTGAGGTGTTCTCTAATGTGTGTCTGGTAGTAGCTAGCAAGCTAGCCAACTTTAGCAAGTTAGCTTGATTGTGATGGTGAGGACGGAACGCTCGGATCAACCATACTTCTCTGTCAGAGTGTCCAGTGTGAGCTTGGAACACTCCGAATTTACGAACGGACAATCTGACACTGCTCTGAATTTACGAGCGCACTCTGGCACTCCCGTGTGAATTTAGGAACGCACCCCTAATAGACAATATTTGGTTACACGCGAGAACTCGGATGACCAATCACTGATTCCGCACGCCTACTAAAGATAGTTGGAAAGGAAAAAGATAGCTATTTGAATCAGCTTCCTCTTGGCTTTAGAACGACTTCCATTCCACCAACTCAATCTGGGGAGTGCAAATAAATATACAAGAACACTATCAGTTAACTATTTTATAATAACCTATTATCATTTTGATTGAATGCTTCAAATGAACTTTATCAGTTTGAGTTCAACTATGCTCCTGTAACTACACAGGAAGTAAGTAGAGTTGTGCTTCTCTCGTTAGGGTCTTTGTTTTAAACCGCCAAATTCTGAACCCGCATAGTAGGGTGGTGTTGTGCTCAGTTTACCAGTAAACCGTTGTCAGGGTACCTGTAACTGGTGAGTTTGTTACCTCAATATAGTCAAAATTATTTTATAACATGTCTATTTACCTGTATGTAGTACTTTTTGTATATACATATTTTTACCTAGCTAATGTTAGCTACGGTACTCAGTAGTTAACTGACGTGACAGCAAAGAGTGGTGACAGCTCTGCAGTATAGTACTAGCATACCAAGTAAATAGGTATACGCTAAGTAACTAACTATCTAGCTAGCTTCCTAGCTATAACTGACCTGTTAGTGTCCCGATTTTCATCTAGGTAGGTGGACGGAGAAACAATGTGGAACGACGTTGAACTTCTAACCAATGAGGATACCAACACAGGTCGCCTTTGCAATGTTCGAGAGGAGAATAGTGGTTTGTACCAAGTGGATACTTTGGTCAAAATTGCCTCACCTGAAAAGGTAAGACCAAAAGTAGCCGATTAAACTCAGCTCCACGATTTACGTTGGAGTTGAGCGGCAACTACTTTAGAGTAGCGGGCTGGAGCTCAGACGTCACATAGAAACTACCGTGCGCGATATTTTGTACGGTCCTGAAATCAATAGTTTTTGATAAAAACGTAATTTTATATGCTGTCAGACGTCTAGTCCACCTCCACCCACAGTAGTCGTCGCTCAACTCCATCGTATGTAGGGAGTTGAGTTTAATCGTCAGGACGAAAAGTGAACGACTCTCTAACCACATGATTGATTACCTATACAGTTATGAACACCTTCTACGTGAACACAGTATACAGTGCCGGTGTTGGGCCGAACATCTCCCCCTTCTAATTTCCTTATTTTTGGGGCTAGAGTCAAATACTTTCTGTGGCACACAATAAACATTTCAGAACAACTATGGCTGAATTATTATCCTTACACTTATAAAAATACTAGTCGAATAAGACATGGGAGAGATGACGAATTCTGGCAAAGAGATTTATTTAGAGACTAATACAAAAAATCAGTAGCAGATTTAGGTACGTGTGACATGAACAGCCGCCCAGGGCGGAATCTTGCCGGAGGTGGCTCGGGGCGCCCCCGGGTGCGGGCGGGCGGGCGCTGAAGGGGGGATTCGCCCAGGGTGCCATACAAGCTAGAACCGCCACATACACTTGAAACAAATACAAAAACCGAAAATGGCAGACAAAAATGCTTTCTGCTACTAAGATCAGTGAAATGTAGGCTAAACTGACAACTGAGTGAAGAGCAGAAATTTCAACTAGCTTTCAAGTCGCAGCAATGAAGAACGCGAAAGGGGGGGATTCTGTCAGGGGGGAGATTTTCGGCACAACACCGGTATTAATGCTCTTGACTCTTCAGTGCAAGTTGTTCACATTATTGTTTTCCTGCAGGTGTTGTCAGATCCTCAGCTTTACTCCTCCAGCAGTTCAAACTGCAGCATTGTTGTTGCTGATTCAACTGTTATCCTGTTCGACCTCAGCTATCAGACTATCTTGCTGCATCTCGACTTTGGTTAGTATCTCTTTTGTGTTCTGTATGTAGATGTCTAATCGAATGATGTGTTGCATTATGGTGAATGATGATGTTAATTAAAAGCATGTTTATTTCAGACTCTGATGTGGATACTGTGGATGATTGTCTGGACGGACAGTTTCTGGTGGTTTGCGAGAGAAACGGAAACCTCCATCTTATCTATGTGCCTCAAAAGAGCACTCTTCTCACCAGAGTAAGAGATGGGGCTGATCTCATATCCCCCATGATATTTCAGCGATTAAATGTGTCGGTGTCATAAGTGTCCCAAAAGTGCTTGAATGCTGAGTCTACAATACTTTTCTTTTTCTTCTTCTTTTTTTTTTACTCTTCTAGGCTATGCTGAAGAATGTCCCCTCTGGAAATGAGAAAACATATCGACATCTTATCCTACAGGAGGATAAGACATCTTTAGGTGAGTTGTTCATAGTTTGTCATTACTTTGGAATAAAATGATACATGATACTGTAGCACAGTGTGTTGAGGTGAAAGGTTAATCCTTATCTTTGTTGCCAGGGATGTACCACCTGTTCCTTCTTACTCAAGATGGATTTTTTCACATCACAAACCTTGCCCTGGAGAAGATTCAAAGAGGTATTTCATTTTAATTAGGTTTTCAGATAGTTTTCTTTTACTTGAGACCTGTTATATTTAACTTTAAATTATTTTAAACCATATTCTCTCATCTCTGTAGCTATTGAGAAAATGGACATTGGGGCTTTGAAAGAGGTATTTGGCTTTAACTATGTTGGAGATGGTAAAATAATGATTTAAAATGATATGAAGTCAGAATAATCAACCCCTAACCATCACATTGTTTCTCTCCAGCTCCAGTCTCTAATTAAGACAGACTTCTGTTCCACCAAGGAGATCCATGGAGGGGGATGTAACACAGCAGTGATGTGTAACCTTGGCAATGAAATCCACCTCATGATTGGGGTATGGTTGTGCGCAAGTAACTGCACTGCTTTGTTACGAAAGATTTGTATGTAAAATGCAAAGATAAATCCTTGAAAGCATAATGAGAGAACTGCTGCCGATAATAGGAAGTTAGACTTTTATTCATCAAGTAGGCTATTCATACAATATTTATTCAATTGTAACATTTGAACTGTATAGCTTCTCGCATAACTGATGTGGTTATGCATTCTTTTTGCGTAGGCGGACGGGGAAGCTGTTCTAACCCACTGGAGATTGGATCATAGTCAGGGCACAATGTCTCTCTGTCAGTCCCTGGACTCCAGCCTAATACCAGGTAGCTTTAATAACATTTAACTGTCTGGCTTTGGTTAAAGCTACACTACTTTTCTCCCTGAATTGCTTATGTATGTTATCAATAGTTAGGCTATAGCATTATTTTGAATTGTTGTGTAGTAATGTTGCAGTCAAATTTTGCCCTTATCTGTATTGTAGGGGTGAGAAAGATTCTGGTGGTGGACAATCTCATGTATGTTCTTAGCGCAGAGGTGAGTCCAGCTGTATGAATCTCCATCAATCAGTTTATAATTTTATTCTTTAGCTGTTTTGGTCATTCCAAAATGGTAAAGTTGGACATTAATCTTTCTCTACCTTTCAATTGGTCTTAGAACATTCTGAGTCTTTGGGACCTGCATTTCCTGGTGATGGTGTGCTGCTGGCCTGACCTCTCCATCCATGACTTCCTACTCATCACAGAGTGTGACTCTGCTTCAATAGCCACGTATGTATTCACTTCAATCCTATACTATTGTTAGAAATATACTATTTCTATTAACATAATGTAATGTTTCATTTTTAAATGCTTGTGCTGTAATGATTTTGAAAACAAAACCTCCCCTCTTCATAGGCAAGAAAGTGCCAGCACAAAAATCATTACATTGACCATGCAAGACAAAAGCCAGGTAACTCCAGTCTGTCTCTATGGTTTCTAGACAGCTACTTGTTAGTAGTAGTCCCATTATGTACATACATTAATGCTCCTCTGGTTGAAATAGTTGTAAGAATCATCTGAGGTCCTCTCTGACTGTTTGTTTGTCTGTTTGTTGATGGCAACACCCTGTTTTGTTATCCTTAGATGAGGAGCCTGCAGGTGCGCTCTCTTCCCTCCATGACTGTCCTCTATTCTCTGGAGGTCTCCTCTACAGCCTGCCTGGTCCAGACAAGAATAAGCACGGTAAACCATAAACAATTATAATCCACTCTGATTGCATCAGATATCAGGTTCAGAAAGTACACCAAATTTAAAAAAAAATCCTGATTGTAGAGCATATGAATGGAATTTCAGTGTACTTCCTGAATTTAAATGGAATTGACTTTCCCAACCCCGTCAGATATCACACCATATTACAATACCCACGTAGCGAAGGATAATGGAACAATAAGTCATTGTTATTTTACTTTAGATTATGAAAGGATGCTGAAGCTCTGACAGACTATCCAACCTCAGTACATTTGTTTTTATCTTTCTGAATTTCAGGACACTATATATTTACTGGAGGGGATTTACGAGAATTCACAAAAGTAGGTGTTTCTTTGGTTGTTTAAGGACACTAGAGTTTCCCTGAGTAAATACTCAGGTGGTGGAGTTTCACAAATAACTTTGAATAACAGTGATTTGACGTGTGTAAATCCAATTCTTTTTTCTTTCTTTTTTCTGACAACTAGCTCTGAGGAGCATATATCCTCTGTCGTCATGAGATGCTTCACAGAGGCTTTGCCTGAGAACAGGTACAGTAGTGTCATCACACACACTGCATATTTACATATCCTTGCACTAGTTACGTACAAGATGTCAGTATCAGTAAACGCACTTTATTGTCCCCAGACTCAGCAGACTTCTCTACAAACACAAATTTGAGGAGGCAGAAAAGTTTGCCATAGCATTTGAGCTTGATGTTGAGGTTGGTGTAATTTTTCTGGCATTGAAAATGTATTCTAACTAAAATGAATAATAAATGTACCTGACTGACCAGCCACCCTCCCTCCCTGTCCACCCAGCTTGTCTATAAGGTGAAGCTGGATTTTGTGCTGGAGCAGCTGGCGTCAGCCTCTGTGGGTGGCTATGGGCAGGACGTATGGTCTGACCTGGTGGAGGAGGCCAAGACCAACCTGATGAAGATCATGGTGAGTGTTTTCGGGGGGGGGGGGGTGTATATAACAAAGCAAGATAAGTCAGCCAGCTAACTTTCCTTAATATTCTGGAACATAAACATTGAATCTATAAACAAATAGACTTGAAAATGGAGATGGTATAATTCTCAAACTCTGACTGGTGTGGAGAGAAGGGTATACGTTTGAATCACAAGCTGGCAAACCTACAGTAGATGTGCTAGATGTGCTATTTAACAGTGTGCAGGCCTAATTGTTCTATACCAGTGCTCTTAAACAAGCCATCTACATTTTCAAATGTAAACATTTCCTGAAAGGTTGAGATCAAATAAGTACACTGTGCTCATTGACGAGTGTGTTTGTGTGTCAGGATGTGCAGTATGTGGTGGAGTACTGCCTCAAGGCTCCGTGGCCGACCTTTGACACTGCAGAGAAGATGCTGAACCATGCTGCCTCCCGCTGCCCCTCCTCACAGATCCAGGAGGCTCTGGCCAGACTCGCCACCTTCTGCTGTCTCCACAGCCTGGACAAGTTCAAGTATGTTCAATTTGACTGTAATTCTATGCCTTGCTTGCTAAAGGGTATTGAGTATGTAGAGTATATGTATTGTAACTGTGTAAATTAGTGCCATGCCTGTACTTACATTCGGAAAGTATTCAGACACCTTGACTTTTTCAAAATTTTGT
Organism: Salvelinus sp. IW2-2015; assembly: GCF_002910315.2. Classification (NCBI taxonomy): domain Eukaryota; kingdom Metazoa; phylum Chordata; class Actinopteri; order Salmoniformes; family Salmonidae; genus Salvelinus; species Salvelinus sp. IW2-2015. The sequence goes on from NC_036872.1 coordinate 19,856,835, forward strand.
TACATTACAGCCTTATTCTAAAATGAGGAAAAAACAATTTAACCCACAATGACAAAGCGAAAACAAGTTTTTATACGTTTTGCAAATGTGTTAAAAATAAACTGATACCTTATTTACATAAGTGATAAGAGAATTTAGTTCTCAAGGTATATAACCCAATTTAATTATTCCTCAGTCTGCAAACAAGAATTTGTAAGATCCTGGTCGAATGAAACAGACGGAGGCCCAGCTAAAATAGTCAAAAAGGTTTATTCACGGGAACGTTCTAAAGTCAAGAATACAAAACAATATATTTTATACTGACTTCTCACGCCCACACATTCACACAACCATACGCACACGCACAAACACACACAACCATACGCACACACATGTCCTGCTACCCAGCCGACAGAGATTAGTGACCTTGTCCTTGAGCCGTACTCCCCGTTCTCTCCCAAATCTCTAGTCAGGTCGGCACCAAGCTCAGTCAGTCTGTGTTTATAATACCATAAAGACATATTGTCTTTACCCTAATTCTGACTAGGACTACACATTTATTGATTATGATTATGATTTTATACATTCCAATCAATTCCATACAATTATATGTTTCAGGGCGGAATATTCTAATCATTCAATTAACAGATAATTTTCACCTAACAATAAGTATTCAGAACCTTTGCTATGAGACTCGAAATTGAGCTCTGATGCATCCTGTTTCCATTGATTGTCCTTGAGATGTTTCTACAACTTGATTGTAGTCCACCTGTGGTAAATTCAATTGATTGGACATGATTTGGAAAGGCACACACCTGTCTATATAAGGTCCCACAGTTAACAGTGGATGTCAGAGCAGGTTGAAGGAATTGTCTTTAGAGCTCTGAGACAGGATTGTGTCGAGCCACAGATCTGGGGAAGGGTACCAAAATATTTCTGCAGCAAGAACATAGTGGCCTCCATCATCCTTAAATGTAAGAGGTTTGGAACCAACAAGACTCTTCCTAGAGCTGGTCGCCCGGCCAAACTGTGCAATCGGTTGAGAAGGGACATGGTCAGGGAGGTGACTAAGAACCCAATGGTCACTCTGACAGAGCTCCAGAGTTCCTCTGTGGAGATGGGAAAACCTTCCAGAAGGACAACCATCTTTGCAGCACTCTACCAATCAGGCCTTTATGGTAGAGTGGCTAGATGGAAGCTGCTCCTCAGTAAAAGGTACATGACAGCCTGCTTGGAGTTTGCCTAAAGGACTCAGACAAGTCCTTTAGGCAAAATCTTGAGAAACAAGATTCTCTGGTCTGATGAAGAGGGGTCTAGTCAGGATCGAGGGAAAGATGAACGGAGTAAAGTACAGAGAGATCCTTGATGAAAACCTGTTCCAGAGCGCTCAGGACCTCCGACTGGGGCAAAGGTTAATCTTCCAGCAGGAATGTCCTCGAGTGGCCCAGCCAGAGCCCGGACTTGAACCCGATCGAACATCTCTGGAGAGACCTGAAAATATCTGTGCAGCGACGCTCCCCATCGAACCTGACGGAGCTTTAGAAGCTCTACAGAGAAGAATGGGAGAAACTCCCCAAATGCAGGTGTGCCAGACTTGTAGCGTCATACCCAAGAAGACTCGAGGCTGTAATCGCTGCCAAAGGTGCATCAACAAAGTACTGAGTGAAGGGTCTGAGTACTTAGTTATGCTAATGTGATATTTCAGTGTTATTTTTAATACGTTTTGCAAAATTTCCAGAAAACCAGTTTTTGCTTTGTCATTATGGGGTATTGTGTGTAGATTAAGTAAAAAAAGCAATTTATTCAAAGGGGTCTGAATACTTTCCAAATAATACACTGTTTAATTGCCTCTCCTGGTTGTTTCCCTCCAGTGGGATCTCCTGGATTGAGTTTCTGAACATCACAGACTACGTTGGGGACATGCTGTCCCACTTGAGAGATGGAGACCTGAAGGGGGCCCAGCACCTTTGGCTTAGACACGAGGTAACACAAATTATCACACAATCAACTGTTGCACCATAAGACATCTAATGGAGTTTCATATTTTGCTCTTGTAATATGTGGCTTTTACTGGAGGATAATGGATCTTTGTCTGCTGTTTTTGTGGTTGTCCTGTAGGGAGAGATTGCAGTGCAGTTTGATGAGAGAGGTCTTGATGCTCTGCTCAGCTCCATTCCAGAAGACCTTCCATCTCAGGACCTCTGTCTCTGGCTTAGGAGTGTCATTGTTCCCTTTGTAAGGAGAGTGGTACCTAGAGGACAGGTACAGTGGGCACTCACCATATTCTGTCAGGGCAGAAAACAGATCATGATGACAAATGTTTTTAACAGTTTGTATTTCCAGTATCTTTGTTGACAAGGCTTTTGAATGATGTGTTTGTAGAAAATCCTTGCGAGGTGGTTGGAGCAGAGGGCCAGGATTCTGGAGTTAACAGAAAAGGTAAAGCCAACACCTTTTCATTGCTAGACTTGAGGAATAATTCTGAGTGCTCTAGTCAATAACTTGACTAATGTAGGTGATTACACACTTAAACATTTCCACATTTCTTCTGCCCCTTCACCCAATTCTGTTCCTGTAGGGAGACTGGCCCCAGAATGGACTGAACTTGGCAGAACTTGGGTTGCCCTCGTTATGGATGTGGATACCTTCTGTAAGCTGCATTTTCTCCCCAGCTTCATTTTATCAGCTCTTTCCCTTGGTTACTTTCACTGTCATCCCCCTCACTTCCTATTCCCCTCTGCGCTCTCAATTCATGCTCACTTTCAAACACTGGATGTCAAAATGTATATGCTTAGTCATTGATTAGCAGGAAGTAACCTATCCTCCTGTAAATGTGATTGGTGGTCTCAGGAGGATGACTATGGTTCAGAGGAAGTGGAGCACCTCAAGTCCCTGGTCTCTAATCTCCGCCAGCTGCTGGACCTCTACAACAAGTACAACTGCAGGCTCTCCCTGTCAGTCTTTGAGAAGGTCTGTGTGTGAAAGCCATCTGGGGATTGTCTGGTTTGGGTTCTTATCTTGTCGTTTTATATCTTGTTGAAATTCTATATGTTATTGTACATGGTATCTCTCTTTATCTGGCCTGTGGGTATGTTTAGGCAAGTATCCGCAGCGTAGCATTCCTCATGCTGGATAAGGTGCCTGCCCCAGAGCTGATCCCTGCCACGGTGGAGGGCAGTGTCAGGCCCTACAGCCTGGAGCACCAGCTGCCCCTGGATGAGCTGCTGCTTCAGTATATCAAGGTGTCTACCTATCTACCAGGAAACACACTTTACTATGCATTCTCCTTGGCTGCAAATTAACTTAGCTGCTCATATTGTAAATGGTTGTCACTCTGGATTGTTGATTGTCAGACATAATCTGATTTGAGTCATTGCGTGTGATTTTTGGCTTATTTTTCTCTATCCCACTAGGATCTGCTGGAGCGCTGCAGCTCCCAGACCACTACGTTGTTCACAGAGTGGGAGGCCAAAGCTGTGGCTGTGCTAGGCTGCATCACGGACACTGACGTGAGTTCATACACACTCATTAATAACCACTTCTTGCCCTTCAAGGCTTGGCCACCAAATGGGATTGTAGATTTATGTACACGTTTTGATTGACATACAGCGCACATAGTATTCATCTGTGCTGTACCGTGTACAGCTGGTGGTAGACGCTGTGCTGGAGATCATGCAGAAGGCCGTGGTGCCCTGGACTGAGGTAGTGGAGAGGCTGGTCCAACAGCACCTGGAGATGGTGGGACCCAAGTAAGACTTACTGATCTGATCCTCCTCTGGTAACAGAGAGCCCTGACTCTCACTTGTCACAGTTGTAGGCTTGTGGACTGCTTGGGTTCTAATCTTCCATATCCCATCCCACAGGCAGGAGCTTCTGAAGGAAAGCTTCCGTCTGATGGAGATGAGGAAGCTGCTCAGAGGCTACGGGATCCGCAACTTCAACCTCTCCAACAACACTCAAATCATGGTAGGAGTTTCATGGTGTGTACAGTATGTAGATGTGTATATTTATGTAATTTCTGATCCATGTTGATTCTCCCCTTGTAGACACTGGTGAGGTACATCCTCAAGCAGGACCTCCCCACCTCCCTGGAGGACTCTCTGAAGCTGGCTGGGGCCTACAAACTCCCCACCTCCCAGATACACATCTTATACCTCATCCAGCTGATTAGCCAGAGCAAGGTACAGTATGTGAGCCCAGCCTATAGCTCCTCCCATGGTGGCTGTTGCTTTCTGATGGGGAATATCTTTTGTTCTGTGTGTTTCATGTGTGTAATGTCTGTGTGTTGCTTCGTAATTGCAGAGCGAGCCATGTGTGACACTCCTGAAAAAGCTCGCCCCCGAGGAGGCAGAGTGTGTGATCGAGAGGCTGGCTAACTGGGCACGACTGGAGCTGCAGGACAAAGACCATGTGTCTGAGGAGGTGAGCCTCTTTCAGGAGCAGTAGGGGTGTATTTGCATTCAGCAGATTTAAGACTATTCCAGTTCTATCATGGTACGTTTATACACTGCTCAAAAAAATAAAGGGAACACTTAAACAACACAATGTAACTCCAAGTCAATCACACTTCTGTGAAATCAAACTGTCCACTTAGGAAGCACCACTGATTGACAATACATTTCACATGCTGTTGTGCAATTAGCAAGACACCCCCAATAAAGGAGTGATTCTGCAGGTGGTGACCACAGACCACTTCTCAGTTCCTATGCTTCCTGGCTGATGTTTTGGTCACTTTTGAATGGCTGCGGTGCTTTCACTCTAGTGGTAGCATGAGACGGAGTCTAACCCACACAAGTGCTCAGGTAGTGCAGCTCACCAGGATGGCACATCAATGCGAGCTGTGGCAAGAAGGTTTGCTGTGTCTGTCAGCGTAGTGTCCAGAGCATGGAGGCGCTACCAGAGACAGGCCAGTACATCAAGAGACGTGGAGGAGGCCGTAGGAGGGCAACAACCCAGCAGCAGGACCGCTACCCCGCCTTGTGCAAGGAGGAGCAGGAGGAGCACTGCCAGAGCCCTGCAAAATGACCTCCAGCAGGCCACAAATGTGCATGTGTCAGCATATGGTCTCACAAGGGTCTGAGGATCTCATCTCGGTACCTAATGGCAGTCAGGCTACCTCTGGCGAGCACATGGAGGCTGTGCGGCCCCACAAAGAAATGCCACCCCACACCATGACTGACCCACCGCCAAACCGGTCATCTGGAGGATGTTGCAGGCAGCAGAACGTTCTCCACGGCGTCTCCAGACTCTGTCACATGTGCTCAGTGTGAACCTTCTTTCATCTGTGAAGAGCACAGGGCGCCAGTGGCGAATTTGCCAATCTTGGTGTTCTCTGGCAAATGCCAAACGTCCTGCACGGTGTTGGGCTGTAAGCACAACCCCCACCTGTGGACGTCGGGCCCTCATACCACCCTCATGGAGTCTGTTTCTGACCGTTTGAGCAGACACATGCACATTTGTGCCTGCTGGAGGTGATTTTGCAGGCTCTGGCAGTGCTCCTCCTTGCACAAAGCGGAGGTAGCGGTCCTGCTGCTGGGTTGTTGCCCTCCTACGGCCTCCTCCACGTCTCCTGATGTACTGGCCTGTCTCCTGGTAGCGCCTCCATGCTCTGGACACTACGCTGACAGACACAGCAAACCTTCTTGCCACAGCTCGCATTGATGTGCCATCCTGGATGAGCTGCACTACCTGAGCCACTTGTGTGGGTTGTAGACTCCGTCTCATGCTACCACTAGAGTGAAAGCACCGCCAGCATTCAAAAGTGACCAAAACACCAGCCAGGAAGCATAGGAACTGAGAAGTGGTCTGTGGTCACCACCTGCAGAATCACTACTTTATTGTGGTCTTGCTAATTGCCTATAATTCCACCTTTTGTCTATTCCATTTGCACAACAGCATGTGAAATGTATTTCATCAGTTGGTGCTTCCTAAGTGGACAGTTTGATTTCACAGAAGTGTGATTGACTTGGAGTTACATTGTGTTGTTTAAGTGTTCCCTTTATTTTTTTGAGCAGTGTATTTGCGTTGACATCTGCTTTTAATAGGTTTGACATCATTTAGAAATACAGTGTTTAGTAGTGAGGTTCTGTACATGCCATTTCTCAATAGGAGTATACTCTTCATGCAGAGTCACTTGGGTTCTTATTGTGGCCAATTTCTAACAGCACAAGAAGCACCAGATGGTCATAGCACAAGTGATGGTGGAGGCACTGACGTTCTTACAGAGGATCCAGAAAGGTTGTGGCAGCTTTTAAACTCTATCAATGTAGTACTTGAAAAGACTGATTGCTAAACCTCCCAATATTGACATAATCTCTCGAAGAAATTAACATTCAGTGTCTGAGGTATTGATAAACTGTTAATGTACCAGAGTTTGTGTGGATGTGCTAAGAAACTTTTACCCGTTAATGTTAATTCTCTCCCGTTTAGGGGATGCCTTTAAAAGTGTGGATTGCGAGAACAATCTGATGATGTTTAAGGCAATTGCTCACCTACAGGTAAGGTTCAATCATGGAATGATTTTGCAGTATGAGAGATGAAGGTCTCACCTGACTCACTGTTTCTGGTCTTTGACCTCCTGTGCTGAAAGGATCCTAATCTACATTTACAGGAGGACTTTGACATCTTCCTCACCCCTAACAACTATGAGGACCCCAAGGTGCGAAAGCAGTTCCAGGAGTATCACATCACAGCCTATGAGAACACCCGTGCTCGAGGTCCCTCCAAGAGCAAGGTCACAGCCACCCCTATGGTGGCCAACGACCCTGACGGCAAGACCAAGAACATCTCCACTGAGGCTGGCCTCCGCCGCTTGGCACGGCAGCTCCAGCGCACGGAGCAGGAGCTGTGGGCTGACTTGGCCCTGCGTGCCCTGGGGGTCGGCAAGGTCGACAAGGCCCTCAAGATCCTCAGGTCAGGGGGAAGGGGAACCAAGTTTAGGGGGGGTAATAAAGGAAAGCAATGCCCATGTTCCTCAGTTTGTTTTTATTTTTATGAAGGCTTGCCATAATCTGAATATCTCATCCACAACATTGAAGTGTTTGATGGTAGTGTGGGCCTTTGCACTAAATGAACTCTGGGTACCTTCCTAACTTTGTCTCTCACTCCTTTCAAACCCATGACCCTGTTCCCCATAGTGAGCTGTATAAGCACCATGGTACCACCAGCACAGGGAAGGTGCTTTTCAGTGCTGCCCAGAAGCTGTGCCAGATGCTGGAGGCAGATGTGCCCATGATCCTCCCTGAAGGCGTGGACCTCCCAGCAGTCATCCACAAGCTGGCCTGCCAGGCCGTCACTGTCTGCCACTCAGGTACTGTATAGCACTAACACCCTGAGCCTGGAGGCTAACCCAAGTCTTTATGGGAACTCACACATTTCATTTTAGAAGGAGCTTGTCCTCCAATGGTTTAAGTGTAAGTAGTTCATATAAAGTGACACTGTATGACTTTAGCACCCTGGTAAGTGATACCTCTGACTTGAGTATGTGCTCCCTATTGTTTCTTGTTTCTCTCAGACCTGCTCCTGGACTGTGTGGAGCTTTGTAAGAGCACACGGGCTGCCATGGATGTCTACCACCAGTGTCAGCTGTCAGACAACTATGGCTTCATAGCAAAGGTGAGTGCCAGTACTACACTTCACTTTGCCCCATCAGGCTACCAGATTCCTACCAGAGTCTTCAATTACAACCCTAATCAATAGATTATAATATTAGACATTCACTTAGTCTTTGTTCATGTTAGGTCATCAGGCTTTAATGTCACTGCCATGTGTTCAGGATTTGTCCCTGGCGGCTGAAAGAGACCCGTACTCCCAGTGGAGCTTCCAGGATGTCTTTAAAGAGGACTGCATTATCCTGGACCCCGTGTCTGTCCTGCCAGTCCAGTATGAGATCACCAACTGTCTGCTGCCCTTCTCCTCAGGTACCTAAAATCCTGCAGACTAGGTGTCTGGTATCTTTTTAACATTGTATCACGTGTGATGTTATACTACTTTATAATGCCCAAGCATTAAGTTATTGATTTGAATTGAATTTAACTCATGTTAATTCATGTTGCAGATAGAAAGCTTTACCCACTGGACTGCTCCTGTCTTTCTCACTGCTCTTTCCAACAAGGTAGCTACTGCAGTTTCCTCCAATTAATAGATGGATATAAATGCCGTTTTTATGCAGCCTTACCCTCATGTGTCCTTGTCCACATGCAGATGCCAACTTCCTGAACCCGCTACTGGTGCCCCTGGCCTCCATGCATCAGATGCTGCAGGAGTGTAGTCAATTGGAGCTGGCCCTCAGACTGCTGGTCAACTCCTTTGGCAGCTGTCTGCAGCACGTCACCTCCAACATCATGAACATCAAGCTCGGCATTCAGGTATGATGACTACAGTACAGTACCAACGTCAAGATTGTTTTTCAGGTGTTTTTAAGTGTTTTGTATAGCAGAGGTATAAATGTATACTAATGTGCATTTGTTGAGTGAGCAATTTTTTGTTGCGTAAATCACAAACATACAAAAAATGACACCTGAAGTATAACAGTAGGATATCAGTGCAAGAGTTTTACCACATTTGAACAAAATAGGGAAAAAAACTGTATGAAATGTAAAGGAAAAAACCAGACTCAAGAAAACAGGAAAAAATCCAGTGTGGTACCCCTGTATGCCTCCCCGCCTGGTGTTTTGTACAGATAGTCTACTTCACTAACACATGAAACTAAGGAAAGTGAGGGGTGTACTGTAGCGTCTCACCTGGAACCATGAGCAAGCAGTCCCTTGATCAGTCTTTGCATTTCTGTTGATGTTCCTACATATCTCTGTCTAGATTTACACTTGTCTCACTGTAGCTCTGTCTGTTCTCTGGACCACTACTCTATATTGTGAGGGGAAGTATTTACATTTTACCTGTTCCCTTTTCAGCTCTATGGCCCGCAGGCCCTGCAAAAATATAAGGCGTGCTTGAGTGATTTGAGAACAACTACTCTGTCCTCTATCAATGCTGTTGCAGTTGCCCTCCTGCACAAGGTGATTTGAGACTATTGTCCTGGATTTCAGGGGAGGATGTCTGACATTCTTCTCTTCAATAAAATTACATTGTATTTGGCAATGCTGTATGTGTAATTTACAATAGACCTAACATGATTACTATAACAACTGGTGTTTTTACTCTGTGCAAAAGGTGTTTAACTGGAGAGTGGTGGATTGTGACCTGGCTATTGGACTCTGCACTCTCCTGTCCAAAACCGAGGTGTTTAAGATACTGTGGAAGGTGATCGACAATACTTGGCAAAACTATGATAAGATCTTGGTAAGATCATTATACTTATATACTGTCATTATCTGTTCCCTCTTGAATTGTTTGTCATTGTTTTGATTCATGTTGTATGTGACAAAGTCGGTATATCCATGATTTTCAGGCTGTGGCTATGGTGGGGGCCCATCTCTGTAACTTGTACAGCGAGCAGGAGGAGCGGAAGAAGTTTCTCTCGGTCATCACCGACGCAGAGTGGGGAATCGAGCTGGGCAAATTAGGGGTGTGTTGATCTTCAATGTTTTTTTCCCCTATCTATTTAACATTTGCAGTCTTTCAGATATGGCTGGTTTTCTGAAGAAATCACAATGTTAAACTTTGCGTTAATACCTGCTAATTAGGTGCATTAACGTTATCTACCCTCCCTGCCTTGCGAAAGGACTCGGTTTAAAAGCCATGTCTCTCTCTCCCCAGATATCCATCCAGTCTGTGTTTCGTCAGTGTCCAGAGATGAAGAGTAACCTCATCCCTACCCTGGTGAAGAACAAGAACACCACCCCTGAGATTATCCTCCAGTACTGCAGGTGAGCTGTTATAGAAAGTCAACATGATAGAAAGTCAACATGCTACGTCAATCTTTAGTTTTTGGGTCTGATACTACTGCATGATTTGTAGTTGCCTAATACTGTCTTGTGATGTTACGCTGTAATTAATGAGTGTATGTATGTCCTGTGTGTTCCTCCTACCTGCAGCACCTTTGGTCTGAACAGAGACGAAGTGATAAACCAGTACATCACCACGCTGCTGCTGCTGCAGGAGGAGGAGGAGGGGGCGGCAGGAGACCCTGGGGCGGGCCAGGGGGAGGAGCAGCCGCTAGGGCATGCAGACGCCCTGGAGAGAGCTCTGCAGATCATCCCTATGCTGCACAGCACAAGAAACCTCACCATCAGCCTCAGTGCTGCCATACTCAAGGTCTGAGCATACGCAACTCTCAGCCTACGTTTAGGGGTTGGTGGTAGGATGTAATGATGTGTAGAGGAAATGCAGTGTTTAACTAACTCTTGTGTTCCCTTTCCTCCTCAGCTAAGCCCATATAACTATGAGAGGATTGAGGGGGTGCTCAGGATCATACAGACAGCTGATGAGCAGATCACCAGCATCTCAATCAGTCAGGTGTGGCGTCTTGATTTCTACTGTGTCTTTGTGCTACATACCTCTGCTAAATAAGTGTAATCCTCAATGTCAGATTTTCTTCGGCATTACGATCAAGTCTCGTCCACACGCAATACATTTCCCTCTCATCTCCAGGCAATAGGTCTGCTCCAGCACCTGAAGTCCTACAAGCGCATCTCTCCCCCTACAGACCTGGAGAGCAGCCACCTTCTGGAGAATGGCCTGGAACCCTCGGCCCTGGCCAACATCAGACTGCCCTTCCACCTGCTCATGCAGACCACCAGCTACTGGAAGATCATCTGTGAGTACCATACTCAGTTTAACCTCACTAGGGTACGTGGGATGCTAGCGTCCCACCTGGCCAACATCCAGTGAAATTGCAGAGCGCCAAATTCAAAAACAGAAATACTCATTATAAAAATTCATAAAACAAACAAGTGTTAAACATCAGTTTGAAGATTAACTTCTTGTTAATCCAACCACGGTGTCAGATTTCAAAAAGGCTTTACGGTGAAAGCATACCATGCGAATATCTGAGAACAGTGCCCAGCAGACAAATCATTACAAACAGTTACCAGCCAAGTAGAGGAGTTACACAAGTCAGAAATAGAGAAAATGAATCACTTACCTTTGATCTTCATATGGTTGCACTCACAAGACTCCCATTCACTCAATAAATGTTTGTTTTGTTCGATAAAGTCCCTGTATATATCCAATTACCTCCGTTTTGTTCAGTAATCCACAGGCTCAAACGTAGTCACAACAGGCAGATGAAAAATCCAAATGGTATCTGTAAAGTTCGTAGAAACATTGGACTACTACTCATTGATTATAAACACACACGATGTTTATAATCAATCCTCAGGTTGTTTTTAGCCTAAATAATCGATAATATTTCAACCGGACAATAACTTTGTCATATAAAAGGTAAACAAGAAAGGCGCGCTCTCGGTCGTGCGCATGAAAAAGCTCTGGGACACTAGGGTCCACTCATTCAGTGGTCTTACTTCCTCATTTTTCAGAATACAAGCCTGACACAATTTCTAAAGACTGTTGACATCTAGTGGAAGCCATAGGAAGTGCAATTTGAGTCCTAAGTCAATGGATATTGTAATGGCATTCAATAGAAAACTACAAACATAAAAAAAATCTCACTTCCTGGATGGATTGTTCTCAGGTTTTCGCCTGCCAAATCAGTTCTGTAAAACTCAGACATTATTTGAACTGTTTTGGAAACTTTAGAGTGTTTTCTATCCAAACCTACCAATTATATGGGCCTGAGTAGCAGGCAGTTTATTTTGGGCATGCTTTTCATCCGGAAGTGAAAATAGTGCCCCCTACTAGAGGTCGACCGATTTATGATTTTTCAACGCCGATACCGATTTATTGGAAGACCAAAAAAGGACAATATCGATTAATCGGCTGATTTTAATTTTAATTTTTTTGTAATAATGACAATTACAACAATACTGAATGAACACTTATTTTAACTTAATATACCGGTAATACATCAATAAAAATCTATTTAGCCTCAAATAAATAATGAAACATGTTCAATTTTGTTTAAATAATGCAAAAACAGTGTTGGGGAAGAAAGTAAAAGTGCAAAATGTGCCATGTAAGAAAGCAAACGTTTAAGTTCCTTGCTGCAACCTCGACAACTACTGTGATTATTATTTTTTGACCATGCTGGTCATTTATGAACATTTGAACATCTCGGCCATGTTCTGTTATAATCTCCACCCGGCACAGCCAGAAGAGGACTGGCCACCCCTCATAGCCTGGTTCCTCTCTAGGTTTCTTCCTAGGTTTTGGGCTTTCTAGGGAGTTTTTCCTAGCCACCGTGCTTCTACACCTGCATTGCTTGCTGTTTGGGGTTTTAGGCTGGGTTTCTGTACAGCACTTTGAGATATCAGCTGATGTAAGAAGGGCTTTATAAATATTTGATATGATTTAACATGAACATATGAAAGCTGGTGGTTCCTTTTAACATGAGACTTCAATATTCCAAGGTAAGAGGTTTTAGGTTGTAGTTAATATAGTATTTTTTGAACAATTTCTCTCTATACCATTTGTATTCCATATACCTTTGACTATTGGATGTTCTTATAGGCACTTTAGTATTGCCAGTGTAACAGTATAGCTTCCGTCCCGCTCCTCGTTCCTACCTGGGCTCGAACGAGGAACACATCGACAACAGCCACCCTCGAAGCAGCGTTCCCCATGCAGAGCAAGGGGAACAACTACTCCAAGTCTCAGAGCGAGTGACGTTTGAAACGCTATTAGCGCGCACCCCACTAACTAGCTAGCCATTTCACATCGGTTACACCAGCCTAATCTCGGGAGTTGATAGGCTTGAAGTCATAAACAGCGCAATGCTTGAAGCACTGTGAAGAGCTGCTGGCAAAACGCACGAAAGTGCTGTTTGAATGAATGCTTATGAGCATGCTGCTGCCTACCATCGCTCAGTTAGACTGCTCTATCAAATATCAAATCATAGACTTAATTATAACATAATAACACACAGAAATACGAGCCTTTGGTCATTAATATGGTCGAATCCGGAAACGATCATTTCGAAAACAAAATGTTTATTATTATCGCATATACCCTGACTCTGCGTGCAATGAATGCAAGAGAAGTGACAGAATTTCAACTGGTTAATATTGCCTGCTAACCTGGATTTCTTTTAGCTAAATATGCAGGTTTAAAAATATATACTTCTGTGTATTGATTTTAAGAAAGGCATTGATGTTTATGGTTAGGTACACGTTGGAGCAACGACAATCCTTTTTCCGCAAATGCGCACCGCATCGATTATATGCAACGCAGGACACAGGTAATATCATCAACCATGTGTAGTTAACTAGTGATTATGATTGATTGATTGTTTTTTATAAGATAAGTTTAATGCTAGCTAGCAACTTACCTTGGCTTCTTACTGCATTCGCGTAACAGGCAGGCTCCTCGTGGAGTGCAATAAGAGGCAGGTGGTTAGAGCGTTGGACTAGTTAACTGTAAGATTGAATCCCCGAGCTGACAAGGTAAAAATCTGTCATTCTGCCCCTGAACAAGGCAGTTAACCCACCGTTACTAGGCCGTCATTGAAATTAAGAATGTGTTCTTAACTGACTTGCCTAGTTAAATAAAGGTGTAAAAAAAAAAAAAAATGTATTTGCCAAATCGGTGTCCAAAAATACCGATTTCCGATTGTTATGAAAACTTGAAATCGGCCCTAATTAATCGTCCATTCCAATTAATCGGTTGAATCGGTTGACCTCGACCCCCTACCCTAGTGATACATACTGACTCAACTCCAGCCACTTTAAAAATGGGAATTGATGGAAATTATGTAAAAATTTACCACTAGCCACTTTAAGCAATGCCACTTAATACAATGTTTACATACCCTACATTACCCATCTCATATGTATATACTGTACTCTATATCATCTACTGCATCTTGCCATCTTTATGCAATACATGTACCACTAGCCACTTTAAACTATGCCACTTTATGTTTACATANCCGTACTCTATACCATCTACTGCATCTGCCATGCCGTTCTGTACCACCACTCATTCATATATCTTTATGTACATACTCTTTATCCCTTTACACTTGTGTGTGTGTGTATAAGGTAGTAGTTGTGGAATTGTTAGGTTAGATTACTTGTTGGTTATTACTGCATTGTCGGAACTAGAAGCACAAGCATTTCGCTACACTCGCATTAACATCTGCTAACCATGTGTATGTGACTAATAAAATTTGATTTGAAGTTAAGCTTACAATGTTCATGTGGTCAATAAGACTTCATAAATAAATGATTGAGTGGACTCTTTGCATACTCTAGCTCCTATAAGGATTTGACGGATTGTCTTTCTGTGTTTAGCTCCAGAGCTCAGTGAAGAGACCTTTCCTACTCTGCTTCTGATAAGCAAGCTGATGAAGGTACAGTACTCAGCTCCACTGGTGGCTGTGGTTTATACTGTACATTACTGTTATGTTTGTTTTTAGATATGAGTGGTAAGCCTACCAGAATTTGAACTAATATTAGCGGTGTATTATTAGTTGTTTCTATTGACTTTAATTTGGTCACGTGTGAATTTGACCCTACTTCTTCCTGTCTTCTGTCAGGTGAGCGTTGACAAGCTGTACATGTCAGCAGTGAATCATGTGTTTGAGAGGAGTATGAAGCCCTTACTCCTTGAGCAACATAAGAGGAGGCAAAAACACACCTCCAGCAAGGAGACCTTCAAGGTGGCTAAGACCATCATGGGGTACATCCACTGCATCCAGAACCCAGAGTGGGCCGCTGCCACAGCCCATAAAATCGCTCAGGAGCTGCCTCCAGGTCAGACCGTTAGCCAGTCACACTGCCATGCCACTGTTCATGGAGGAGATGGCCTCTGCATCAATGTTCATCCTATTCACTGTTTTTGTTGTCTCTGCTGTAGGCACTGAGAAGACCCAGTCATTAAAGTTCTGCCTAGCCCTTGGTGATGCATGGCTGAAGGACCCAAAACTTGAGGTTAGACCACATGTTTTGTGTTTACATTGTGTTGATGCTCTGCGGTCCTTAATGTTCATCCATGTTTAACTATTACAGATGTAGTTATGTCTGCGTCAGCTGCTTGAATTCAGGATACCCAGTCTTGTTTTCCCTTTCATGCTTTTTTTCTTATATCTAGTCCATTCTTGTAGGATAAAAATTGTCTCTCCCCTCCATCTTGTCCCCTGAGCAGGAGGCAGCGCGGACCAGGGTGGAGACCTTCCTGTCCAAGCTGAAGCTGCAGTTCCAGCGCTCGGCCACAGAGAACGTCCTGATGTCCAGCCAGCTGAACAGCCCAGAGCACCTAAAGCTGACAGGGCAGCCCGCCCGCCTCATCGTCATCCTTTACGAACACAGCAGTGTAGAGCAACGCTTCAGGGGCTCTGCTGGCCAAACCCACCCTGGTGAGCCATCCACCATGACCAGACCAACCACATGCAGGCCCACTTTTATTGCCATATGGCTCCATATACCTGTCTGGAGGGCAAAGTGGAGCTACAGAATCACTGTATTGATGATATGTACTATAGTCCTTTTAGAGCTAAATGGAACCAGACTATTTTCAGATTAAACATTTTTTTAAAGTTTCTTTTTTTGTATGACTAGACATTCACGCTGTATGCAAAGAAATAGCAGCCATCAATAGTGTGGATTTTCTGAAGATCCGAAGCATGCTGCTGGAGAAATGGATCTGCAAAACCGGCCCAGCTGCAGCCAAGGTAAGTCCAACCTTACACTGTCTCTGATCTGCCACAGGTAGACTGGATGGGCTCATCACTAGGTGGGAAAATAGTCATTTTGCACAACATTTTGGAGTATGTGATACATCCTAACCGAAGGCTCTTTATTTTGAAGGACATCAACAACCAGGATTGTGTCAATGACATTCAGGAGGATTCAGATCTTATGAGGTAGCTCCCTGCATTCATCACTTGACTATCATAGCCTTACATTTCACTATAGACCATTAACAAGAGATGTCTCCCATGTCCCCCACTCTCAGGGTGGTGTACCTACTGCAGATCTATTCCATGGATGTGGGAGTCTGTCTGTTGAGCCCTATCCTCTCAGCAGAAACATGGGTGAGTTGGTAGATGGGATGGGTCAGAATTGATCGATAAGTTCCTATATTAATCATTACATGTTCCACATTTAGTTTGGAATTGGTGGGCTGGTGGGAAACAGTAGGGGGCTTTACAGAATTGGCTAACACTTTACTTAACGCCATGTCATAACAGCAGACATAACTTGTCGTGACCCATATTTTTACACCTGTTGTGACATATTGCGTTATTTTATGGCTGGTTATGACACTTAAAAATGTTGGTTGACACATACGTTTCAAATAAGTGTATTTTCCCTCCCAAGAATTTTCCTTTCATGGAAAGTTTTTCTTAAATCCTTTTGTTGTAATGAATTCTCTTTTTTTTCATATTTTAAATAATTTGTAGAAAATACACTTTATGACACTGTCAAGAAGCATTATGACCATCATAATCATATAAGCCAGATAGGCCTAACACACATACATGACCTTATATCAGTCATCAGTCAAAAAGAGGGTGTCTTGTCCTGCTCCTGCATTCATATCAGCAACAGAGCATTGGGGTAGATGCATGTCTGACATCAATGTGTGTGCAATTACAAAGACAATTTAACATGGTACATAAAAAAAATATATATATATATATATCATGAACACACTGACACATAGGCTATGATGTAATGGAATGTTTTGCCTTGTGTGGTTTTGTGGGTTTTGACACTTGTAGGTGTTATAACCAGCCATAAAATAACTCTGTTACAACAGGTCTATTATATAGGTCATGACAGTGTTATGACCATATAACAGGTTATGACATGGTTTATGACTGTTATGATGCTCGGTGTCACGTAAAGTGTTACCCAGCATTGTGTATGTCAAAGTGTTGAATTCCCATTGTTGATATCTTCCTAGCCCCTCAGCAGTTCCGGGCCACGTCTTACTTTCTGCCACCGGAGTCGGGCCCTGCTTTGTCTCATCCACATCGCTGACCCCACCACCCTGGAAACACAGCTACACATCCCCAAGACACAAGTCCAGTAAGCGCTCCTCGCTCTAATAAAGGCCAGTAGCCATGACTGATTCAGTCTCTACCTGACTGCTGCTGTTCTGTTGCTGTTTTTTCTCCTGCAGGTATTATCTGAAGTGCTACATCTACCTGTCTCAGCTGGAGGACCTAAACATCCCTTACACAGTGGAGTCATTCCTCAACAGTCCCAAAGAGGGCATGGTCAAGGGACTGTGGAAGAATCACAGTCATGAGCCACAGGTAGGCCGACTCGATCAATGTACTGGATGCTTTAGATGATTTCAGTCGGTTTCATTCAATGTGATGCAACCAAGACGAGGTAGTCAGGTTTGTATTGAGCTGAAGTTGCCTCCTGTCTCTGCAGGCTGTGCGTCTGGTGGCAGACCTTAGCCTGGAGTACCAGGTGTTTGACCCTCAGCTGTGGAATGGGTTACTGCAGAAACTACTGGGCTTCAACATGGTGAGAAGAGGCAGTCTACACAGTTTCAAGAACAATACTACTGCTAGAAATAATAGATTCTGCAGTCTGTCATGTCAATGAAGTTATATGGCATTAAGACAGGATATGTTGTGGTGGCACCAAATTTGGTGTTCCCATCTGCTCTTCAGATAAGCGACTTGCAAAAGGTATTGGAGGCACTGGGAGCTGTCCCCTCTCTTTGGCAGGTAATTACAACCAGGTTCAACGTGTCTCAAGGAGCCCATTATGTACATTTTAGGGAGAGAACATTCACAGCCACCACCTACTCTTTTGGCTTGGACAGTTCTTGTTAAAGCTGCGTTTTTTTCATCCAGGTCTCCAGTTTTTCCAGGACCTGGAGAAGTATGATCCTGGCCCCATTTGTATCAGGTAAATTAATATATTAGACCACAACTCAAAAACATGAAGGTGAGGTGAAGAAAGTCAGCAAAATCATTGGTTATGTTCTCTCACACAGCGTCTCTTCCTCTGAGCCCCCAACAGCAGGCAACCCTCTACAGGACCTTTGTTCTCCTCCTTAAGTATGTTCTGTTGCTTTATAGAATAGGTTGATAACAATTTCTAGAACTGTCACATAGGGATCAAGAATGGTGTCATGGCATTACCATGGTAACATTACTACACAATAATTCCTCAAATCTTTGACAAAGTGCTGATTCATCCTTTATTCTCCATGTCCCACTCATCCCAGCATCTTCCCTGGTCTCTGGCAGGTGCCCGTTCCTGTTGAATCTGGACCTGATAGGCATCGCCAATCGCTTTGCCCAGTTCAGTCTGCCAGGCTTTGCCCTAGGTGCCCTCCTGCTCATCCCCTGTGCCAAGAGGAAGGGACAGCAGATTCAGGTGATGCAGCTTGGTCTGCGGGTTCCATAAGGATAGTGGTGGTAGTGGCACACCACCAGCCCCCTAACATATCTGCCCTTTACCAAATTCTTCTCTGCATCTTTAGATGGAATTACATTCAATTATTTTGGTTTAACAATAGCCACAAACTGTCCAAGAATCTGAGTAAAACTATTAAAGGTATTGGGAGTGTCTATGCATGAGTCTCTTCCCCTTGTTTGATGTGCTTACTGTGTAGTGTATATGATTGCTCCTTCCCAGGGCCTCCTGTCAGCATGTAACCCCATCACCATCCTGGAGCAATTGGATGAGCATATGAACACTGGGGAGTTGGCAGGGGTTCCCTCACAGGTAAGCTGCAATCACTTTCTCTTATTGCCTTCATTAGTCAACCACTCTTGGCTCTACTGTATTTGTGATTTCATCTGTTCTCCATAATCTTTTACACATTGGATTATTTTGTTTAGTTGTTTTGATAAATGTATGGAATTCAGAATGTGTCATTAACTAATTTCTTCTCCACCCCAGATAAGGGACACCGTCTTGACGTTCATTTGCCAAAACAGGCAGTACCAGAAGCTGTGGAAGACCAAGCACTTTAATCTTCTCAAGCAACACATTGTGTCAAGTGGTGACTGCAACCAGGTGAAGAACCTGGTAGATTATTTGATCTCCCACAGCTGGTAAGTCCTCAAAGCAGTAATTTTACAAGCATCATTTTATGTATAATAGAATTGAATGAAAATGTTAACATCACACTCCAGGCAGGTATGAGCAGAGAAATGTTTGTTTCTAATATACGTAATTACTTTAATCCTTACCCTTTGACCTCTGGTGTTCAGTGAGGAGGATGCCAACTCCCTGGCCCATGAGTATCTGAAACGCAGGGAGCGTAAAGGGAAACTAATACCAGACATGTCCCCTGCATCCAGTGCCCTGAAGGTAACTATAGTCGGCATTCCTATATAACATAAATTGTTACTAATGTGAAACTAAATAAATATATACCATTTAGCAGACACTTTTATCCAAAGCAACTTAGTCATGCGCGCATACATTATTTTGTATGGGTGGCCCCAGTGGGAACCAAACCTAAGATCCTGGCATTGTAAGTGCCGTGCTCTACCAACTGAGCCACACAGGTGCACTAATATGTCATTTCACTTTTATTTGTTATTTTTTGGCTTTGTTTTGCAGAAGTTTCTCAGCATCGATATAGATAAGTAAATGGTGTGGATATGAACAGGATGAAGAACACATATGGGACATAAAATATATTCACAGTATGTTTATTCAAATGTGTCTGTCTTTGGGCTAGAAATGTAATGTTTGCACTTACTGTCTCCTTACTCAAACTATTCACATGTAATATTCACTGTATCTATTTTATAAATAACTACACACTAAACATTGTTTCTGGTGAAATGCTTCATTTTCAAGACAAGGGAATGTTTAGTTTTATTACAGCATACAGTATTATCAAGCAATATAAAAAGTTGTCTACAGTTATTTTAGTTAAAGCATCAATTAACATTTACATTTTAGTCATTTAGCAGACGCTCATATCCAGAGAGACTTGCTTTTTACCTTCAATTTCCTGTCCTACACCATACCAGTCTCTGTCTTGCCTACATGTGTGAAAACATTGATTGCAGTCAAAAGGAGTTTTTCCTGTGTTTTGTATCACATTATACAACACTTAATGAAACTAACACAAAGTGTGAAACAATTTGATCAGCCATCACCAGGCTGTAAATTAGTTATTAGATCAATAAGAAAGGTTCAAAACCTCTGCCAATAACAGCTAGTTATTCATTTCTCTCCCCACTCATGCCACTCATAGACAGTCCTAGCAAAATTCTTGCTTGAGATATTGCTTTCTTGCTAAGAAGCTATTTTTGTTACTTGTCTGTTTTTGAACATTACAAACCACCTACTTGGTACTATCCAAATAAAGTGTTCCCGAAATAATATTTTCAGGCTGTGATTTATATGTTATGATGTTCCTGTCACATAGGAATTATACAGCATTGTGCTGTGAACCACAGTATGAAATGTATTTTACCATCTCAAATGGAAAACAAAAAATACCAACGGAATGTTCAGAAGTAAATGGTCCACGGGTATGATCATTTAAAGGAAATTCTATTACATTTACATAAGTATTTAGCAGTCACTATTGACACGTTAATATCTGATTTACAGTTTGAAGTCGGAAGTTTACATACACCTTAGCCAAATTCATTTAAACTTCGTTTTTCACAATTCCTGACATCTAATCCTAGTAAAGATTCCTTGCCTTAGGTCAGTTAGGATCACCACTTTATTTTAAGAATGTGAAATATCAGAATAATAGTAGAGAATGATTTATTTCAGCTTTTATTTCTTTCATCACATTTCCAGTGAGTCAGAAGTTTACACACACTCAATTAGTATTTGGTAGCATTGCCTTTAAATTGTTTAACTTGGGTCAAATGTTTCGGGTAGCCTTCCACAAGCTTCCCACAATAAGTTTGGTGAATTTTGGCCCATTCCTCCTGACAGAGCTTGTGTAACTGAGTCAGGTTTGTAGACCTACTTGCTCGCACATGCTTTTTTAGGTCTGCCCACACATTTTCTATGGATGTGAGTCAGGGCGTGTTGGCCACTCCAATACCTTGACTTTTGTCCTTAAGCCAGTTTGCCACAACTTTGGAAGTATGCTTGGGGTCATTGTCTATTTGGAAGACCCATTTGCGACCAACGCTTAACTTCCTGACTGATGTCTAGAGAGTTGCTTCAATATATCCACATAATTTTCCTCCCTCATGATGCCATCTATTTTGGGAAGTGCACCTGTCCCTCCTGCAGCAAAGCACCCCCACAACATGATGCTGCCACCCCGTGCTTCACGGTTGGGATGGTGTTCTTCGGCTTGCAAGCTTCCCCCCTTTTTTCCTCCAAACGTAACGATGGTCATTATGGCCAAACAGTTCTATTTTTGTTTCATCAGACCAGAGGACATTTCTCCAAAAAGTACGATATTTGTCCCCATGTGCAGTTGCAAACTGTAGTCTGGCTTCTTCCTTGCTGAGCGGCCTTTCAAGTTCTGCCGATTATAGGACTCGTTTTACTGTGGATATACACTGCTCAAAGAAATAAAGGGAACACTTAAACAACACAATGTAACTCAAGTCAATCACACTTCTGTGAAATCAAACTGTCCACTTAGGAAGCAACACTGATTGACAATAAATTTCACATGCTGTTGTGCAAATGGAATAGACAAAAGGTGGAAATTATAGGCAATTAGCAAGACACCCTCAATAAAGAGGTGGTTCTGCAGGTGGTGACCACAGACCACTTCTCAGTTCCTATGCTTCCTGGCTGGTGTTTTGGTCACTTTGAATGTTGGCGGTGCTTTCACTCTAGTGGTAGCATGAGACGGAGTCTACAACCCACACAAGTGGCTCAGGTAGTGCAGCTCATCCAGGATGGCACATCAATGCGAGCTGTGGCAGAAGGTTTGCTGTGTCTGTCAACGTAGTGTCCAGAGCATGAAGGCGCTACCAGGAGACAGGCCAGTACATCAGGAGACGTGGAGGAGGCCGTAGGAGGGCAACAACCCAGCAGCAGGACCGCTACCTCCGCCTTTGTGCAAGGAGGAGGAGGAGCACTGCCAGAGCCCTGCAAAATGACCTCCAGCAGGCCACAAATGTGCATGTGTCAGCATATGGTCTCACAGGGGTCTGAGGACTCATCCGTACCTAATGGCAGTCAGGCTACCTCTGCGGAGCACATGGAGGCTGTGCGGCCCCACAAAGAAATGCCACCCCACACCAAGTCTGCGTGGTCCCATGGTGTTTATACTTGCGTACTATTATTTGTACAGATGAATGTGGTGCCTTCAGGCGTTTGGAAATTGCGCCCAAGGATGAACCAGACTTGTGAGTTCTACATTTTTTTCTGAGGCTTGGCTGATTTATTTTGATTTTCCCATGATGTCAAGCAAAGAGGCACTGAGTTTGAAGGTAGGGCTTGAATACATCCACAGGTACACCTCCAATTCACTCATATGATGTCAATTAGCCTATCAGAAGCTTCTAAAGCAGGGGTGTCAAAGTCAAATGGACGGAGGGCCAAATAAAAAATTTAGCTACAAGCCGAGGGCCGGACTGTTCGAATGTTCATTGAAAAATTTTTAAATGACGCATATAGTCTAGTGAACCTAATTGAACCTACTGAAAACCTAACAAATATATTCCAATATGATCAGATAAATAAAGCAATATTTTCTTATGGCTCTGTCAGTAATCTTTAATTTTCAACAGACACAAAAAGACAATTTCCTTTATATAAAAATCCCCATAACATGAACATTAAATGAAAGAAACCGGTATTCAAGGCACCATCAGTAGCCTATATTTCTATTTTAGCAAAAGTGGGCTAAATTTACTTCAAAGAAAAAAAAACAATATAGCAATTTTCTATCATCCACTCAACTGAAATATTTTAAAATATATTGGATTGAAATACAATAAAATAAAGTGCAAAAATCTATTAATCAAAAACAACACTTTGTTTAAGGAGAAGTAACATGCAGTGAAAACAAATATTAAACTTTAACTTTTAACTTGAACTGAGAAAAACTCTAAATATGTGATTGCACAGTAATGTTCACTTGTTTGAGGTTGAGGGTGATACTTGGTGGTGTCCCATCTTTTCCACAAGTCATCAATGTTCGGGGTAAGGCTCTGAGCTGAGGAAATCCTCAGAATTGAGTGGAGGTGTTCAGCAGTAAGTCGACTTCTGTGGATGTTTTTTTCAGGTTCATCAAAGAAAACAGTTGTTCACACAGGTATGTGCTGCCAAACATAGACAACGTTTGAGCAGCCTGGATGCGCAGCTGGGGCATTGTGTCGGGGAGGAAACGGGCGAACTCCGCAGCACCCACTGCCGCATATTTTGCCCTCAGTGCATCATTGCATTGGAGGTCAATCAACTCCATTTGGAGGTTTGGTGGTGAGCTTTCCACGTCAACAGCAAATGGGTTACCGAGCAGTTCCAACCTGCTTTTTTGTGCTTCAAAGTCAGCAAATCGGCGTCGAAAGTCAGCGGCAAGCATACCTTTTATTCAGCCAACTGTGCGCTCGGGAACGCACTGGTAGAGAGCTTCTCTTTCATGGCTGGCAGCTGGAAAGTGGCTCAAATTTTCTTTCCGCATCTGCGTCTCCCACAGAGTCAGTTTGGTTTTAATGCCTTCACTGTACTGTACATATCAGAGATGACATGATCCGACCCTGCAGCTGCAAGTTCATTGCATTCAGATGACTCGTAATGTCACACAGAAAAGCCATTTCACACAGAAACATTTCGTCTCGGAGTTGTGTTGTGTCTTTCCCTTTGCTGTCCAAGAACAGACAAATCTCCTCACGAAGCTCGAAACATCTTTGAAGCACCTTTCCCTGGCTTAGCCATCGCACCTCTGTGTGATAAGGCAAATCACCATGCTCCGTTTCTAACTCCGTCAGAAATGCCTTGAACTGGCGGTGATTCAAACCTTTGGCTCTGATAAAGTTAACTGTGCGCGTGATGATGCTCATTACATGCTCCATTTTCAAGGCTTTACCGCCAACGCTTCCTGGTGTATGATACAATGATAAGCTGTCAGCTCACCTGTCGCGTTTTCCTCTTGCATCTTTTCCGTATCTTCGCCACCAGTCCGCTCCTGTGTCCACACATCGCAGGTGCTCCGTCGGTTGTCAAACCCACGAGTTTTTCCCAAGGCAGCTCCATCTCATTTACACATCTTGACACTCTTCATACAAATCATGCCCGTAGTTGTGCCATGCATAGGACGTAAAGCCAAAAACTCCTCTGTCACGCTTAGGCTGGAGTCCACTCCGCGGATGAAAATTGACAACTGGGCAATGTCAGAAATGTCGGTGCTCTCATCCACAGCCAAGGAATATGCAATGAAATCTTTTCCCTTTTCACAAGCTGCTCTTTTAGATTGATGGACAACTGGTCTACTCTCTCGGCAATGGTGTTTCTGCTCAGACTCACATTTAAAAGAGTTGCCTTTTTTCTGGCAAACTTCGTCACAAACTTTAATCATGCAGTTTTTGATGAAATCCCCTCCGTAAATGGCCGGGCTGATTTAGCGATCTCTTCTGCCAAAATAAAACTGGCCTTGACAGCAGCCTGGCCTTGTGATTTGGCTTTTTTGAACAGAGCCTGTCGAGATTTGAGGCCTCGTTTTAATTCCTCTGCCTTTTGGAGCCTTTGTTCCATGTCCATATTCTTGTTTTTGTCCGCGTGTTTCGTTCATAATGCGTCTCAGATATACTCTTTCAGTACCGCCACACTTTCTCCACACAGAAGACACACAGGTTTTCCAGCTACCTCCGTGAACATATACTCCGACCCCACTTGTTTGAAACCCCCGGTTCTCAGTGTCCACCTTCCGTTTTGCCATTTTTGATGGGTATCTGAAAGTTAATTTTACTGTGATGCTGACGACTGCTGTGCAATAAATATTGAAATGAAGCAGCCTACTGCTCGGTGCGTCACCGTTGCATTGTGGGAAATGTAGTATTGGTGCGTGTAAAAGATCTGCGGCTGCCGGCTTGCTGCGGTCTGCGGGCCGGTTCTAATAATAAATCAAGATCATCCCAGGGCCGTAAAAAACCTTCTCGCGGGCCGGATGTGGCCCGCGGGCCTTGACTCTGACATATGTGAGCTACACTGTTTGTATTCGGTCATGCTTCCGGTCACCTTGCCCTGGTTAAAAGCAGTGGTTCGCGCTTTCAGTTTCACGCGAAAGCTGCCGTCAATCCACGGTTTCTGGTTTGGGAATGTTTTAATCGTTGCTGTGGGTACGACATCGTCAATGCACTTCCTAATGAACTCGCTCACCGAATCAGCATATTCGTCAATATTGTTGTTGGACGCAATGCGGAACATATTCCAATCCGCGTATCGAAGCAGTCTTGAAGCGTGGATTCAGATTGGTCGACCAGCGTTGAACAGACCTGAGCGGAGCTTGTTGTTTTAGTTTCTGTTGTAGGCTGGAATCAACAAAATGGAGTCGTGGTCAGCTTTTCCGAAAGGGGGGCGGGGAGGCCTTATATGCGTCGCGGAAATTAGTATAACAATGATCTAGGGTTTTCCAGCCCTGGTAGCACAATCGATATGCTGATAGAATTTAGGGAGTTTTGTTTTTAGATTAGCCTTGTTAAAATCCCCAGCTACGATGAATGCAGCCTCAGGGTGTGTGGTTTCCAGTTACAAAGAGTCAGATAAAGTTCGTTCAGGGCCATCGATGTGTCTGCTTGGGGGAATATATACGGCTGTGATTATGATTGAAGAGAATTCCTTGGTAGATAATGCGGTCGACATTTGATTGTGAGGAGTTCTAGATCAGGTGAACAGAATGACTTGAGTTCCTGTGTGTTGTTATGATGATCACACCACGTCTCGTTAATCATAAGGCATACCCCCCGCCCCTCTTCTTACCAGAAAGATGTTTGTTTCTGTCGGCGCGATGCATGAAGAAACCAGCTGGCTGCACCGACTCGTTAGCGTCTCTTGAGTTAGCCATGTTTCCTGAAGCAGAGCACGTTGCAATCCCTGATGTCTCTCTGGAATGCTACCGTGCTCGGATTTCATCAACCTTATTGTCAAGAGACTGGACATTGGCGAGTAGTATGCTAGGGAGTGGAGCGCGATGTGCCCGTCTCCGAAGCCTGACCACGAGACCGCCTCGTTTGCCCCTTTTACGGCGTCGCACAGGTCGCCGGCGGGATCAGATCCATTGTATTGGGTGGAAGGCAAAACACTGGATCCGTTTCGGGAAAGTCATATCCTGGTAGGAACGATGATGAGTTGACGTTAATCGTATATTCAGTAGTTCCTCCCGACTGTATGTAATGAAACCTAAGATTACCTTGGGGTACCGATGTAAGAAATAACACATAAAAAAACAAAATACTGCATATTTTCCAAGGAACGCGAAGCGAGGCGGCCATCTCTTTTCGGCGCCGGAAGCACTGCAATCCAGAGCACTGCGATCCAGAGCCTGCAATCCCCCAAAAATGTAGTATGGTAATGTTAACTAGCTGGCCTAGCACATCGTTGCACATGGTAGCCTAGTGGTTAGAGCATTGGACTAGTAACCGAGAGGTTGCTAGATCGAATCCCCGAGCTGACAAGGTTCTGCCCCTGAACAAGGCAGTTAACCCACTGTTCCTAGGCTGTCATTGTAAATAAGAATTTGTTCTTAACTGACTTGCCTAGTTAAATAAATAAATGAAAGTGGGTTAGCGAGTAAGCATTTTAGAATTTATTCTGCCACTGTCGGCTTATTGTCTCGGCCTTAAGCCTATTTATCACGGTCTCAAGGCATATGAACTAACCGGTTATCGAGCAAGCAACGCAATTATCGCAACACAAGTTGTGATATGGCTTTATTTTTGGCTTCCCCAGTGATTTTACCCACGCACTGTTACTGGTGGTTTCGGAGTTAATTAAGTAATTAATATCCCATCATGCTTAAGCTTAGTGTGCTTCCCGGTCAACAGTTTGCATATATTATGGCGTTTTTGTGTTCGGCTGTTCGAGCACACAAATTTTCTTCTTGAGTCTAGTCGAAGTTCAGTAGCCAATGTCTACGCCCCTTCGTCGGTGATTGGTCAACAGTAGGGGTTCTTCAGTTAATTTTTTTTGTCATTCAACGAGACTAGTTTTCATGCACAATTTTTTTCCCTTGCAATAATACTGCACAAAACATCTATGTTAGATGTAAAATTGCACGACTAAGACCTAGCAAAAACTTCAATTGATGATAAATCACAATCCTTTTTTGATTAATTGACTATTTTAAAGTAGTTAGACTAAACATTAGACTCAATTCTAATTATATATGTTGGCTCATCAACTGTTCAGAGGAGACTGCGTGAATCAGGCCTTCATGGTCGAATTGCTGCAAAGAAACCACTACTAAAGGACACCAATAAGTAGAGACTTGCTTCAGCGAAGAATCACGAGCAATGGACATTAGACCGGTGGAAATCTGTCCTTTTGGACTAGAGAGAAATTTGAGAATTATTTTTTTGTTCTTTGTGAGACGCAGAATAGGTGCGGATGTTCTCCGCATGTGTGGTTCCCAGCATGGAGGAGGAGTTGTGACTGTGTGGGAGTGCTTTGCTGGTGACACTGTCGGTTATTTATCTTCAAATTCAAGGCACACTTAACCAGCATGGCTACCACAGCATTCTGCAGTCATACGCCAACCGCATCTGGTTTGTGCTTAGTGGAACTATCATTTGTTTTTCAACAGGACAATGACCCAAAACACACCTCCAGGCTGTGTAAGGGCTATTGAGTGCTGCATCAGATGACCTGGCCTCTGCAATCACCTGACCTCAAACCCAATTGAGATGGTTTGGGATGAGTTGGATTGCAGGGTGAAGGAAAAGCAGCCAACAAGTATAAAGCATATGTGGGAACTCCTTTCAATAATGTAGAAAATAGTAAAAATGAAGGCCTGATTCACGCAGTTGCCTTTGAACAGTTGATGTTGAGATGTCTGTTACTTGAACTCTGAAGCATTTATTTGGCCTGCAATTTCTGAGGCTGGTAACGCTAATTAATTTATCCTCTGCAGTAGAGGTAACTCTGGGTCTTGCTTTCCTGTGGCGGTCCTCATGAGAGCCAGTTTTATCATAGTGCTTGATGGTTTTTGCGACTGCACTTGAAGAAACTTTCAAAGTTCTTGAAATGTTCTATATTGACTTACCTTAATTTCTTAAGTAATGATGGACTGTTATTTCTCTTTGCTTATTTGAGCTGTTCTTGCCATAATTTGGACTTAGCCCTGTTTGGTAAAAAGACCATCTACTGTATACCACCCCTACCTTGTTCCTAGTTGCTCCTCAGCCTCCAAGACCTTATCCATTCTGATATCCCGCTCAAACATTGCAAACTCATAATTTGCCCCCATCAGCTCACAACTTTTTTTCAGTCTGGTGCCTGTTTGGTTTTGGTATGTTTACCACTCAAATACCATCCTCAGCTTCCTTTATTTCACAACCACACACTCCACCTATAGGAGGTTGTCTTCTCTCTTTGTATCAATGGTCTTAAAGTATGAATCCCTCTCATATCACTGAAGGCTACTATCTTTGTGCATTTCAAGGCAATTTCAAGAAGCAATTTAACTTACCTGGCACTTCCTTTTTCTTTTACTTACAACTGTTCTGCTTTGTGTGCATATGGAGTCCCTTGGTAAGAGTGGTCTATCCATCCTATCCACAAATTATTTATTCATAGTACACAGGGACTGGTCTCTAAATTACATTCTCTGCTAGTTAAATTACTCATAAACCAATCCCTTCCCATGCATCATGGAAAAAAGACCTTTTCAGTATGTAGTACTGTGACAAATTGGACCAGAGTTTGGTCCAACATATCAATTTCATCAAACTCCAACCACTGTTTTGTCACTTGTTTTTCTGTCCATGTGTATCTTCTTTTTTTTGTTGTACATTTATAAAAAATTTAAGCATTTCACAAAATTGTATTCTCGTTTTCATAACTTGGAGAAACAAATGCATATCTTCACTCATTCATGTGAACTGCAATGAGACAGACTCTGGAGTTTTAAGTTAAGGAAATTCATAAAATAGTTCTTAGATCATCTAAGGCTGCATAATCTACTGGAGGGTCATACATAATGATTTGTAGACATATGCTTGTTCACAGGAGGGTGGGTGGAGAGAAATCAAGGAAGTGGGAAGGACCATCTGCCTTCCTTTTCTGAAGTCTTGAGCAGCCCTATTCTCACAGAATAATTATTTGTAGCCATAGCTTACCAGGCCAGAGGAGGAATGTGAGGGAGCCAGTTTTTCCTGTGGTGCAAGCAGACTTCTGCTGGCTTTTTTTGTTCTCCTGAAGTCCTGTGATCTTTCCTGTTTCCCACACCTGCATACTCTACTCTGGAGTGTCATAGTTCCCGCTCCACCCGGTGCAATGAACATGAAAGTCCTGTCCTGCGACCATGAAGATGTTTAATTAGCAGACAGGCTCTAATGGAATGGAAAACAACAAAGACATTCTTATAGTATCTGTCACCTTCACCCTGAAACATCTCAATCTCCTCATCAAGGTCCTTATCCACTGGTAAAATAAATAAACATAATTGCAGACAGTGCTCATACCAGGGAGGATCTGTGATTGCTTAGTGACAGACTTGAATAAAATGTTATATAAACAATATTTAAAGGCTGTGAAGTGAAGGAAAAAAGTACTTAGTCAGTTCCCCAATCTGGTATCTCAGCATGCCTAAAGTGATTATTAGCATTTTTTCCACCATATCAAGTAGGGTCAGTGAAATCTCCATGTGCACCTGCCTGGTAATACAACATTTCAATTGAGTCGAAGTGAAGCAAGAAATAACCTATTGGCATCTCACTTAGCTTTCACATACACTGATGATACTTTCATGATGCTCCAAATCTAGTCACTCACTATTAGTTGCCACTGTCTGAGCAGTGGCAGCTGGATCAATGTGCACTTTTGCATCACGAGCCAAGGATTAACAGAGTCAGTTAGACACTGATAAACTGTCACTATAAATCCCCTAACTACACAAAAAAAGTTAGCGCCTTTCATAGGAGCAATCATTCAGTCCTCACATTCCTTCACATTGTACTAGCTTCTCCTATGGTGTCCATCAAATCACTTTCATTTCCTTCTGTTTCCTCTGTTATTACAATATATCCCTCACTACAAAGAGTGACAGTAAATTCTCTGGTGTTTGGCTTTCTTGATCAAACTGATCTTGTAGTCTTTGTAAGCCTCTTTTTTTTAATATAAAGCTGTTTTTTCCCCCCATCAAATGTATGTTGTTTTCTATTATATCGTTTTTTTCTTCCTTTAAATTACCTGGTGAACTGTAGAGCTGTATTTAGGCCTACTGTTAATCATATTCTATATTAATTTTCTTGGGTGTCATTGAGTGCACTGTCCTATTGTAATCCTTTACCTCAGCTTCTCCCTGGGTTTAAACTAAGATTCATTTTCTGATACATCCATTCACTGTTTTAATCCTGTCGACCTAAAAGCAGGCAATGATTTTACAAGTGCCTCCCCTTTTATTTACACACAGAAAATAGCATTCTTAGCTTAAGTGTTGTGGTACTCAAGTTTGACACAAGTAGGACAAAATCTGCATATTGACACTTTTCACTTTAACTTTTATGCTGACTTGATCTAAGTTAGCTTCTTGGGTATAGTAGTTGCTGGTCATTCCCCGCTTGCAGTGATGAGGGTGCTGTTAAATGTCATCCCACAATGAAAAGAGCAGACAGGCTGTTTCCAAAACAATGGCATGAGAGGTGGCCTAACCAGATATGCTGCTGTGTACTCACAGGACAGGCCCATAAGGGTAGGCTATGATAAGCAAATTAAGTAAATGTATGTAGCTGTGTTAGATGGGTAGAATTGGCTTTTGCATTGATGTGGCTGTGCCTGAAGAGAGTTGTTGGCTACATGGCAAGCATACATTGCTCTGTTCCATGCACCTCAATTAGCCCATTGCACCTTGTAAGGCCAAAAAGCATTTTATTAGGCCATATGCGCCCCATATGCGCCATTATCTAGCCTGTAGTCCCTTTCTTAGTAACCACAATCATAATACAGGCAAAAGCACAAAATCAGATGGATAATGGATTGCACTGTAGTGGTGGAGAAAATACATAAATTTCACCTCATCCAGATTGTTTTCTTTATTATCATAATAAAATATGATCTTAACAAGCATGCAAAAAATAATGCATTGAACTATTTACAAATATTTTCTATATGGGAAATTGCTTGTTCTGAACGGTAGGTAGCATGCTATACCATAACAAAAGCGCTATATATAGCCTTATAACAACGTTTCAGGTGGGGTAGAAAATAATCCTGTCCTTTCAGTACTGCATGAGTGACGTCAACAGCTTCCCTGACGCATGGGCTCCCCCCGCGTTGCTATGTGCGAACTACTGTTATATCCTTCCGTAGACGAGGCTCCACGTACAGCAAACATAGCATTCATTTCGCGTTTTCCTCCTCTGGCTGTGATCTCGCCATTGAGTTCGCTGCCTACAAATGCCACTCGTGGACGCCGAACCGGTTGTTCGCGCGTTGCTTCTACCAAAAACGACAAGGAGTGTCTTACTTTGACTGCTTTATAATAGACAATTTTCCTCAATAGCGGGTATTTGTTACAAGCGTTCAATATCTTCGAAGATCCCGTAAGAATTTCGCCGGGTGCCAAGACGTGAGGATGAATTCCATACGACAGGTGCCTTCAAGGGTGAAAACAAAAAGGACCGAAACGAATTTAGGTGCTGAGAGGGAACATTTTGATAAGCAGCAGGTAAATATGAATACCCGGGTGGTGGTGGTAGAATTTGCGGTTCATAGTTGTTTGTTTTGCGGCTTGTGATAAAAAGCAGTGTTTCAAATAGCATGTGAGGCCTTTAATTTATCGAACGTATTTGTTATTTGCGCACACGAAAATAAGAAAGTTAGCTTGTGAACTGTAATGTTGCTCTTATTGAAAACGTTTTGATGCAAAATCCGCACCTGGCCCATCACCTGAGTTCCAAATTTGATAGGCCTATGGGACCCCGGATGGTCGAAACATTACTCACAGTAAATATGTTGACGAATTTAATTTAGAGGCTAATGGAAAGTCCTGTATGCCATTGAATCAGCTGTTTGTCCCTGTGGTTGTCTGTGATAAATATTTGATTGAAAACCGGAGAATGAATGCCCTCCCTTGAGATTTAGGCCTAATAACTTTACATTGATCAGCCATGTATGTATTTTTGGATAGAGATGTCTTACTGTCCAGAACTTTTAACTGTAGCATCACCATTACCATCATCCAACAATGAACAATCATCAAAATAATTTCTTAGAAAAGGACACTCCTTCACAGTCTGGGAGCTATAGGTCATGTTTATGACATCAGTGGTAGACCTTTTTTGTTGAAACATTTTATTAAATAATTAGTGTTTTTACCTTGATTTTATTTTTCTGGCTTCAGTGTCATTTACTTACTACCGGGGAGCTAATTGGCAATACATTGAATCCTTAAGATGAGTGTCTGCCTCTCAGTGAAGTCCTAGGTCTTAATATAAAGCCTATCATGTTCAACTAGAAGGTCTTGTTTGGCTACCTTGTCCTGACTTCCTTGCTCTTAGTGTATTGAAATAGTACGAAGTAGCTTTGAAATGAACTTCCTGTGGATGGATCAACAAATGGCAAATGCAGAACCGAAGATGAAATAACATTGTAACCTGCTGGTCTCCTCCATCGGAAATGACTGGACAACCAGCAGAAAGCAAACTGTCAACACAGTGTGACCCTGGCATGAGGCAAGAGAATTCTCTGCCATCTTGTGCCTTCGATTGATGCAAAAATACAGAGCCTATTATATTCACACAAGGTCAGCCAGACAAAGTTAGGCAGTGATGATACTAAACTGAATCAATGAGAAAGAGGAAACCAATTCCTTTGGCTGGCTGGATGGAGGAAGGAGTGGGGGAGAGAGATTGTGTGGTCCCTTTGACTGCATTGTAAACTGGATGTTTAAATCCGGCAAAGATAAGTACATCAGATCATATCAGAGGCGCAGTCACATTCCCTTGGCACATGCGCTGGTCAGTGCTGCCATAGACATGAGAACCTGACAGATGTTACACCCAAACAGTGACTGGCATTATGTCCAGCCATTAGTCAGGCCCTTTGTACTGCTGTCCTGAGGGAGCCCTGTTTTTCCTTCCCAATCTATGGTCTACTTGACCTGTCTCAGTTAACTGTCAGCTTGTGACATTCAACTCCTGATATGACAGTGCAAATGTAGAGACCGTTATGTAACATGCTACAATGTCCAGGTACTCAACTCGATTCCAAGGACAGGCAGCTCCACCATATTGTCTTTCCATAGAGGGTGCTGCAGAGTTGCTGTGCTGCAGTACTTTACCATCCATATAAAGCTGCCCGAAGTCTGTGCGCTTGGCTTACTGTCCCCCCCTCCCAAATTTGGTTTCTGTATGCCACTTTGACTGTTAACAAGTCTAGCCTAATGTACAGCACAATAGTGTAGGTCTATCCCAGTCATCAAAGGTACGTCACTGGAAAGATATAAGAAGGCACTGCTATACTTGCTATTCTTTCAATACTGCATTACATGATGGATCTAGTTCTTGCCATTGACCTGTAGAGTTCTGGTGATTCTGGTGTCTACTGTAGGTGTAATGTTGCACCCCATTCCTCTCTGTTTTTTCCCCCTCCCCCTCGTTTTATCTGTGTTGACCTCCCTACCAAGGTCAGATGTCCCACAAAGCACCTGTTGTTCACACACTCACCAAGTGGTGTGGAGTGTGACTCCTTGTTGCCAGTGTACAGTTCCCTGGGGTGTCCATGGAAACCAAGCATCTACAGGAAAATTAGGAAACCAGGGGAACCATGGTGAGGGTTGTTATTATTTACAGCTGACGTCATCCAGTTTGGGAGGCACAGCATAGAGTAAGTGCACTAACATCAGCTAGCATGGTCATAGTGCTGACACGCAGGGTTGATGTGACTACTTTGGAGATGATAAAGAGGCGACTGGAATGACTGTAGTACTGTCTGAGGATGACAGAGCAGTATTAGACTTCTGCCTCCCTTGAGTGGGTGTGTGCAAGACCTAACCCAAACCACCTCTCAATCTCACAGGCTTGTTGTCTGAGAGAGGAAGTGTCTCTACAGCACAGAACACTCCCCTTAATATCCAACTATTGTAGGAGGGTTTGAAACAATGGCAAGTCCTTGTGTCCACTGTCGAAATCTTCAATTTTGTCACCTAGATATCCGTGTAGGATGTCAGGCTAAGGAGAAGAAGCAGCAGGGGCGAGGACAAAGTCGTTTCATCAAAGGCAGGAAGGGCTAGTCCAGTTGCGGCTCAGGTTTCTGTCTGTATCAACACTGTAAGTCACTGAGCCAGCTATTGTTGTGCTGCCTGGGAGGCAAAGCAGGAGACAAGGAGAAATTTAACACAATGGGGACATTTCCAGCGGGTTTCCAGAATAGCCATTAAAAGGGTGTTCGATGAAAACAGCTAGTATTTGATGTTGTGAAAACTTGTTGAAATGTCACTCTTTTTTATGTTGATATGATTACAGTGAAGTCTGTTTTTCAAAATCAGTCGTTTGCTATAACGACTTATCCAAACACCCCAAATTACTCTATCCAGTTTCCTGTTTGCCTCCAAACAATGTAGTGTTGGATTAAGGAGAAATTCAATGTATTCCTTGATGCATTTGAACTGCAATTTGTTGGTGACTGAGTTGGCCTCTTGCTATCATCAGCACCTTACTGTCTTACTCTTCTTCTCACCACTCCCAGTGAATTAGTGCAAGACTAGTTAATGCTAACATAACCAGACAATGCGTTCAGCCTCATTAGCAGTGTGTTTACACTAGTTTAACAGCATTAATAGTGGCAGCTGTGCGGTGCTTGGGTATGTGTCTGACCTTGACAACCAGAGCGGCAGCAACAGTCTGTTGAATTAAGCTGATAAAGAACTGCAATAGCTAGTCACTGCAGGGCACCTGACTGACTGCCCAGTGTAGAGTACACTAGACGTGTTGCTGCTGTGTCTCTGCCAGCTATAGTCTTCCTGGCAGTGATGTCCAAGCACATAGACACACTGTTAAAAGGCAAGAAGAGAGAAGATGACAAGGTAAGAAAGGAGCAAACAGGGATGGGAGGGATGAGCACTGTGTGTGGCGTGAGTTCAGGGATTAGGCTGGGCTCATCACTCCCGCTCTCTCCCTACAACTACCTCTCCCTCAATTGGGGGATTAAGATTTATGTTTTCGGTCCAGGTTCAATGTTGTATCTGTCGAACAGCTAAATAGCGTCAGACTGTCTGTGGTCCACTTAGATCATAGTTAAGCCTGGTTTCTCCTGTGGCCAACCAGATGAATGTACACCTTCCTGACCTTCTTAAAGCATTGCTGTTTGAAAGTTTCAATGGCAGTGGTGGAAAAAGTCATACTTGAGTAAAAGTAAAGATACCTTTTTTAATAGAAAATTACTCAAGTGAAAGTCACCCAGTAAAATACTACTTGAGCAAAAGTCTAAAAGTATTTGTTTTTAAATATACTTAAGTATCGGAAGTAAGTGTAATTGCTAAAATATACTTTAGTATCAAAAGAAAAAGTAGTAATAATTTCACATTCCTTGTATTTTGCATCATAAGGGGAAGATTTCTGTATTTTGAAAGTTACATATCTTAAACTTGATTGCTGACAAGGAAAACATTTTGGGACTATGTCAACAATGGACTAATGAAACAAATACCAGAACATTGTTTTGGGATGGAATTGTACTTTAAGTACTTTACACCACTGTTTAATGGTTTTTGTTTCTTTGTATGAATGAGGGAGTAAATTGAGGGAGTGTGCCAGTGGGAGACGGGGTAGGTCTTTTGTTGGTTTGTGACATTGCCAACCTTCCGTTCTAGACTTCAAGCAGTTCTGTAAATTGTATTGCTCACACTTCGCTGGACTATGCACTGTATGCAGTCTCTGATCAGGTTAGTGTAACAACGATCCCACTTCCCTCTTGCTTCCTTT
>NC_036872.1:20234583-20332271 GCF_002910315.2 Salvelinus sp. IW2-2015
TGTGAGAGCCGGAATTCTTACTGGTTGGTAAGTGATCAAATACTTATGTCATGCAATAAAATGCAAATTAATTACTTAAAAATCATACAATGTGATTTTCTGGATTTTTGTTTTAGATTACGTCTCTCACAGTTGAAGTGTACCTATGATAAAAATTACAGACCTCTACATGCTTTGTAAGTAGGAAAACCTGCAAAATCGGCAGTGTATCAAATACTTGTTCTCCCCACTGTATATGCATCCAGTATGAAGGAAGTTGGAGGTAGTTTCGTGAGCCAATGCTAACTAGCATCTGTCTGCCTGTTTTGCTGTAGTAATGCACTGTGAAGTCTTTCTATTGTCCTCTCTGTATGAACTCAGATAAGCATCAGCACATTCTGCAGTTCTCCCTCTGCTGTATCATCTCTTGTATTTTAGTAGGTCAGAGCTGTAGAGGCTGAGCAGCAGGAGGAAGCACACGGCTCCATCCTGCCTTCAGTCACATAGAGCACTGCACGTTAAATATTGATCATGTCATTCACTGGTCATTCATGTATCCACAAACTTCCTGCCCTCAGATAGGTTTCCGCACTGGGGGTTTGTCTTATAGGCTAGGTTACTATTCGTACCATTTGTTCTTTCAGTTTGCAAATTTAATGTTTTATTACATCATACTAATCTTGCCATTCTGCTCCTGTCCCCAATTGTCAACCTTATTCTGTTCCTCTCTTTTTCTCTCACTCTACTCCTTCCTTTATTCTCTCACTCCCTCTCATTTCTTCGGTCCTGTTGTAGGGTAATAAAGGGGGTGTGAGTGCCCGCATGTCTGTGTTTGGTCACACCATCTGTTTCTTGAACTGCCACTTGCCGGCCCACATGGAGAACTCTGAGCAGCGGATGGAGGACTTTGAGAGCATCCTGCAGCAGCAGCAGTTTGAAGGCCAGGCTGCCACAGGGGTGCTGGACCACGAGTTAGTCTCTATACATATGAACACTGGACCACGATTATCTCTATACATATGAACACTGGACCACGAGTTAGTCTCTATACATATGAACACTGGACCACGAGTTAGTCTCTATACATATGAACACTGGACCACAAGTTAGTCTCTATACATATGAACACTGGACCACGAGTTAGTCTCTATACATATGAACACAACACCCACTTAAGTTTCCCTCTCAGGCACTTGCACAAATAAACAACAGTGTAGCTTTTTAATTTTATTTTTGGACCGGCTAAAGGTCCCGAAACTTCTGCGCATGTGTGAGATTCTCCATGTAGATTTTTTACATAGCTGTTGCTCACTGTGCTACCGCTTCCCCCTCCTTCCTCCCTGCGGCGATGATCTGACGTCTTTATCTAGTGTAGCCTAGTCTAAAACCTTTCACATGTTGTACAATAGACATTACCGACATGTTGTACAACAGACATTACTGACGTG
Organism: Salvelinus sp. IW2-2015; assembly: GCF_002910315.2. NCBI lineage: Eukaryota > Metazoa > Chordata > Actinopteri > Salmoniformes > Salmonidae > Salvelinus > Salvelinus sp. IW2-2015. Next base: position 20,236,011 of record NC_036872.1, read on the forward strand.
TTGTACAATATACAATACCTACATGTTGTACAATAGACATTACCGACGTGTTGTACAATAGACATTACCAACGTGTTGTACAATAGACATTACCGATGTGTTGTACAATAGACATTACCGATGTGTTGTACAATAGACATTACCGACGTGTTGTACAATAGACATGACCAAACTCCTTTGTCTGTTGTAACAGTAGGCTATTACTAACATAAGCACAACACAAACAGGCAGTCTAAATAGCGATTGCATTTAATTTTTTCATCGTCATTGCAAACATTGTCTAAGCAGGAATCAACAAACACATAAGAAAGCATACTTGCAGCAGTCCACCCTCCCTGGTATCCAGTAAAGATATAGAGGGTTTACAGTAGTTGAGGTTACACTAAAAGTACCTGATTTAGCCATCGATATACTGTACCTAACCAAAGCAAATATTTTGTGTGATTTAGAGGACATACCTTATAATTAAAAGCATCTTTACAGTTCCGCTCTGCCCTCAGTCCACTCCATACTATTCTCCTCCTCCACAGTGTGGTGTTCTGGTTTGGAGATCTGAATTTCCGCATTGATGAACTGGAAATTCCGGCTGTGAAAGCAGCCATTGATAACAACAAACTCACCATGCTGTGGGAGAAAGACCAGGTGAGATGCATGTTCAAGATGAAGGCTCACTATTAAACGGAGAGTGTAATGTAGAGGATGCCACTAGAAGGCATTCAGAGACCAACATAACAGAGACACATAATTTAACCTTATTCACTGTTATCTCCTATTCTACAGCTGAACATGGCCAAAGACAGCGAGTCAGTGCTGGAGGGATTCCTGGAGGGTCCTCTCAAATTCCCTCCCACTTACAAGTTTGATGTGGGGACAGATACATACGATACAAGGTTTGTGGTGACATGGGGGTCTTTCTTGCACCTAAAGATCAAATGAGAAGAGTGTTCTTATCATCACAGCTCTTACCCCCCTGCTTTCTCTTTCTCTATCTCGCTTTCTCTCTCTCTCAGTGGGAAGAAGCGTAAGCCTGCGTGGACAGACAGGATCCTGTGGCGTCTGAGGGCCACAGTTCCCTCTGGGCCGACCCCTAATGCTGGGAAGAGAGGCTCTATTTTAGGGCTGAGCAGCGGGACCAAGGTCACCCAGCACTTCTATCGCAGTCACATGGAGTACATGGTCAGCGACCACAAGCCTGTCTCTTCCATCTTCACCCTCCAGGTGAGACACAGCCCCTCTCCCTCTCTTTCCCCCCCATGTCCCAGTTGTCACCGGAGTTGTGACATGCACATAACTTTACCTAAAACGCCGCTGTAACCTGTAATAAACAGGGATAACCATTGTTGTAACAGATTTCTACAGACTGTATGTTGATGCTGTATTATGTCGGCGAGAGATGTTGATGTTGTGTTCTATTGATTATATACCATGATGATATTGACCTCCAGAATTATGTGTGTAGTTCCCCTATAAGGTGGACATGCCCCTGGTGACGATCATGGTGGAGGATGAGTGGAACAGCATTGCAGATGCCACTTGCACATTCAAGGCTGCACCTAATTTCGCTCGCAGCTCCTGGGACTGGATTGGGCTGTACAAGGTTCTCACTCTCAACCTTCTAGAGCAGATTTCAATGTTTAACAAAGCGTGAAGTAACCCAGATAATGTGTCATGATGAAGTCATAATTAGCAAAGACATTAAGTGTTTTTGTAAAATCAGGAATTGGTGTTGCCTTTGCCTCCCCAGGTGGGATTCAAACACCATAAGGACTATGTAGGCTATGTGTGGGCCAAGCAGGAGGAGGCAGATTACCATAGAGTAGAACACGAGGTAAGGGCGACTTTTAATAACAAACATGAATGAACTGGAGAACCTTGTCATGGTACTGTATCTATGTGTTTTGACTCTTCTCTCCCTCTTTACCTGTCTTTACCTCTGCAGGTGACCTTTACTGAGGAAGAGTTGCCCAAGGGCTCAGGAGACTTCATCTTGTGTTACTATAGCAATAACACGAGCACCCTCGTGGGTGTGACAGAGCCTTTCCAGGTGCTTACAGTGATGCTGTGTAGTTTTTATGGTAAATATATAAAACATTGAAGTATAATGGGATTGGTCATTTAACTCTCCTTTGGTTCTTCCACACCCATCCCCACTCCTTCATTTTGTTCTACACCATTTCCTGTGCTACTTCCCTATGCTCTTTTCCTTGGTCCTTCGCTCTTCTTTCTCTATCTCTTCCTCCTCTCCTCTCCCTCATCTCTCCTCTGCAGATCCAGCTCCCCACCTCCAGCCCTGCCGGTAGCCCCTCTGACGACAGCTCTGATTTCACCTCTGAGGACGACAGCGTGGTTGGTATGAAGACCATGTCCCGCAGTCCCAGCCCCCGGAAAAAGAAACACAGAGCCCGACACAGCCATAGCCGCAGTGGCAGCCCTGCGCTGCCCGAAATGAAGGGCCTCAAGCTGCAGCATGGCTCGGCCCACAACACCACAGATGGGGAGAAGGTGAAGGCCTCATCTGAGGCTGGGGATAGAGGGTTGTGATGGAGCCCCTGTTATTCTGCGCTCACATGACCAACTCTGTGTGGTTTCTTAGTACATGATGCACTGTACTGTATTGTATGTTTCCTTTATTGAAAATGTACATTTTCGGGTGCCATTTGTTTCAGGACTGGGGTTAGGCTTCTCGTACTGGAAGACTACTTTGTCTTGTGTGATTTTTCTTCAGCTGTTTTCAAATGTATATCTCCCTGTAGATTCTCTCATTCCTCTCACACTCTCTTTCGCTCTCTCACTCGGTCACTCTTCCCTCTCAGGTGTAGAAAATACAGGGAGTTTTTGTCTGATTTTAAGAGAACCTTACAGGGCAAATCATTAACAAATCTCAGGCAGAGGGAATTGGCCACCAAATGCATATCGCCAGTTGTTTCACAGATATTTTGAAGCAGCATAATATTTACCCCTCTGTATCAGCCCTGGGGGCTTAGTCAGCAGGTTAGCATGTGTGACAGCATGAGCAAATGCTGTCTTTTGATGAGGAGAACGATTAGTTTGACTCCCAAAGGGAACGTTCCTCGCAAATAGTAATAATCCCTATTTGCTTTAGCGCAAGTCCTGTCCTACATTTTGATACAGAATTGTGTCTGCTGCTACATATATTCTCTGAGACCTGGTCCACAAGTGATTTTTATGAGTTTTGGATTTAAAAAAAAGTTGAATCACCAGGAATTCATCAGAAAAGGTGTTTAATTTAGTAAATCTATTCCAAACTATTCCCACGAAAAAAGAAAAAAAAAGAGACATATGTGATTGGGTTTCAATGTAATCAAGGTATGAAATGTATGTTATTTTCAAATGTATTTTGGAGCTTAGTTGTGGTCAATTCGCAGTGTACAAATTATTATTATTATGCTCCCGACTATCCGATCTGATAAACATCGTCCAGCGGCAGAATCGAGTTGCCTACCCCTGCCTTAGGAATTGGGCCAAGGAGATGAAGATAGAGAGCCAACCCTTAATGAAATGTGATTCCAATAGCATCCACTGTGTTAGACAGAGTTCTAAATGCTAGGTGTAGTATACTACCAGTATATGGATACCTGCCCTTATTCATAAACCCTTGTGAGTTGGCTTGACTGCATGGATCACTTAAATGCCATGATGAAAAAAGAAGTTTAAACATTTTCACCTTCAGGGTACTGGTGTTTCCAGTTCTCTTATTTTCTTCCCTGCACCTCTCTTTTTCCCTCTTTCTCTCTCTCGTGTCCCCTCTCTCCCTTTTCTCTATTGGTGATAGTGATTAGCTGAAACTGTTCTGTCACTAGTAGTGATGTGTTGGATTGTTAGCCTGTGACCTCCAATGCAACACCCTAGACACTTTCTACCTATGGGCTGTTTGCTTAGGACAGTGTGTGCTGTTGTACTGTAACCTCATTGTGCGTGTGTTCATGTATGTATGCCACTATGAGTGTGTGTGTGTGTGTGTGTGTGTGTGTGTGTGTGTGTGTGTGTGTGTGTGTGTGTGTGTGTGTGTGTGTGTGTGTGTTGTGTGTGTGGTGTGTGTGTGTGTTGTGTGTGTGTGTTTAGGTTTACAAAAGTGAGTGTGTAATTGTGTATGACTGATAGTGATGTGTGTATGTGCTTGCATGGTTTTCTGGACATACTGTACATTCCGGTACTGTGATTTTGTGCCGTTAAAAGTGCTGTTTTTGACTTTTGACTGTTTGGAAAAAATGTTATGACGACAGTGTAAACACAAAATGACATGTTAGATGTAGATACATAAGGAAAATGAAAGGCTGAATCAGTTTGCTTGCAGAACAGCAAGAAAGACAATTTCTTTCATCCTATTTAAACGATACAAAATACACTGTAGATAGTCTGAAGCTCATCCAAGGTAAATGATCAGTACTGCATATGTACAAGTGAAAATGGCTTTCTATTGTTGTTATCCATTGATTATGTGTATCAATCAATATAACTTCATTGATCCAAAGCATGGTTATAGAAAAGGTGAAAAGGAAAGATCTGAAAGTCTAATTCAATTGTCTTTTGCTATTTTAGTCTTTGGAAATGTCTCTCTCCCACACTGTATGTGGAATTTTAAAGATATGAATAAGGAATGTTATTGAAATCTTATAACGTGTTTAAAACAGGTGAGAGTAGGCTATGTACTGTATGTAAATGACAAATATCAAATAGAGAACATATGACAATCAATGCCAAAAATGATGCATATATTTTCTTATTTTATTGTGTCAAATGAGAACCTGAATTCTGCTGGCAAGTGTGGGAGAAAAATGTTAAAGCAAAAGGGTTTAAAGTCAAAGTTCTATTTAATTTAATAGACTATATAGTGTATACATATTTGTTTTTTATTTATTTTAATTTTATATTTATTCATGCGCACAACATAGTTTTATGTGGAGGCAAAAAGAAACAACCTCTTGACTTTGTTTATCTGTGATTTCAGATCAAATGTCATTTTTTAAAAATTGTATTGTCTCTGCAAGCTTTATGTGATTGGGATTAAAACAACTGGAAAACATTACAACAACATTGTAAGAGGCTTGAATTGGCTAGTTGTTGAACGTTGATATTAGAGGGTGTGTTGTGGACCCGTCCATGGGGGTCAGGGGAACCTCTCTGCTTTCCAACTTAACACCTCTGTCATACACGTTGTTTAGAGAAAAAAAAGAAAACTCCTCTTTAAGCTGTACAGCTGGTCTGCTCTTTGAGTCTCTTGTTTTCAGTCGGCCAGATCAAAGAAGCATTTCGCTACACCCACAATAACATCTGCTAATTATGTGTATGTGACCTATAACATTTTATTTTATTTGACATTAATAAGGAACTAATTATATTGCAATACATTGATGTTGTTGCAGTATATTGTAAGAAACAGCTCTATTATAAAACATACAATGCCTAGACACCTCATTGTGTTGGGGGTGGTTTGTTACAGTGGAGAAGACCACTAGAAATGTTACAAAGGAAACATACGCTATGAGTACTTTCAGTGTTGGTTGTTATTTAACAAAAACCAGGTCAGATCTACAATAGTCATTATAAGCTCATCACTAAGCTAAGGATCCTGGGACTAAACACCTACCTCTGCAACTGGATCCTGGACTTCCTGACGGAGCGCCCCCAGGTGGTGAGGGTAGGTAGCAACACATCTGCCACGCTGATCCTCAACACTGGAGCTGCCCAGGGGCTCAGTCACATCCTGTACTCCCTGTTCACCCACGACTGCGTGGCCAGGCACGACTCCAACACCATCATTAAGTTTGCAGATGACACAACAATGGTAGGCCTGATCACCGACAACGACGAGACAGCCTATAGGGAGGAGGTCAGAGGCCTGGCCGGGTGGTGCCAGAATAACAACCAACCCCTCAATGTAACCAGGACTAAGGAGATGATTGTGTACTACAGGAAAAGGAGGACCGAGCATCGCCCCCATTCTCATCGACGGGGCTGTAGTGGAGCAGGTTAAGAGCTTCAAGTTCCTTGGCGTCCACATCAACAACAAACTAGAATGGTCCAAACACACCAAGACAGTCGTGAAGAGGGCACGACAAAGCCTATTCCCCCTCAGGAAACTAAAAAGATTTGGCATGGGTCCTGAGATCCTCAGAAGGTTCTACAGCTGCAACATCAAGAGCATCCTGACTGGTTGCATCACTACCTGGTACGGCAATTGCTCGTTCTCTGACCGCAAGGCACTACAAAGGGTAGTGCGTACGGCCCAGTACATCACTGGGGCTAAGCTGTCTGCCATCCATGACCTCTACACCAGGCGGTGTCAGAGGAAGGCCCTAAAAATTGTCAAAGACCCCAGCCAACCCAGTCATAGACTGTTCTCTCTACTACCGCATGGCAAGCGGTACCGGAGCGCCAAGTCTAGGACAAAAAGGCTTCTCAACAGCTTTTACCCCCAAGCCATAAGACTCCTGAACAGGTAATCAAATGGCTACCCGGACTATTTGCATTGTGTGCCCCCCCTACCCCTCTTTTACGCTGCTACTACTCTCTGTTTATCATATATGCATAGTCACTTTAACCGTATCTACATGTACACACTACCTCATTCAGCCTGACTAACCGGTGTCTGTATGTAGCCTCGCTACTTTTCATAGCCTCGCTACTGTATATGGCCTGTCTTTTTACTGTTGTTTTATTTCTTTACTTACCTATTGTTCACCTAATACCTTTTTTGCACTATTGGTTAGAGCCTGTAAGTAAGCAATTCACTGTAAGATCTACACCTGTTGTATTCGGCGCACGTGACAAATAAACTTTGATTTGAAGAAGCATTAACATTATTTTGTAATTCTACCAACATATCCTAAACCTAAAGACCCATGAGTCTGCTAATATTCAAATCAAAGTTTATTGGTCATGTACACAGATTAGATAGTAAAAGTACGACTAAAGGTAGAAAATTATTTACTTAGGGCTTTACATGAATGCAGCCAATGTAAAGCCCTATCTAAACCATTTACAATTGTCTGTCCCCACTCCCCAGGCTGCCATTCAGTCCCAGTTAGACGGGGTATGTACAGGTCTCAGTTATATATCCAAAGCCTGTTGATTTTAATTGTTTATTCTGTACCCCTCTCCTTCTCTCCCTCTCCTCCCTGTAGATGTGAGTCTGGTCGAGGCTGAGGTCCTGAGTGTTCCAGTGGAGAAGCGCAGACAGGGAACAGAGCCCTCCAGACGGTTACTCATGGACCTGAACACTGGCCTGATCAAGGAAGACATCAGCGAGATGGACAGGAGGGTAACAAAAAGTAAGGAGGAATGATAGAAAAGTTAAGGTAATTTTCCGGACATTTTGAATAAAGTTATGTGCACTGCTGGAAGGCCCTGATTCTCTCTTCTCTCCTCTGTGGACGAGTTCAGACAGGGAACTGAGAACAACAGGAGTGGACGCATCACCAAGCCTGTCAAAGCGATGGAGAGAACTGACATATTGACAACTCAGTGTGAGAAGGTGTTTGTTTGTGTGTGTGTATACTGATGGGGTCTGAATTTTGTAAAGCCGTATCTAAACAATTTACAATTGTTTGTCTTCACTCTCCAGGCTGTCAGTCAGTCCCAGTTAGATGGTGTACCTACAGGCCTCAGTCAGCTCCACTATTGCCTGGGGGACGTAAAGGACATCCAGAACTCCCTGGTAGACATCAGCAAGGACTGGAAGCAAAGCATCAACACTGTTGAATCTTGAAGGATGTAAAATATGCTGGGATGCAACACAGTTAGCTTGCCTCAGCCGTGGAGAACCTGAAGAATATATTTTAAGATGCCACATTATTGGGGACTATTATTATTGGCTTGCATTGCATTTGTTGTGACACTGTATGACAGGCCTCTTCAACCGTGTTCCGGGAGAGTTACCTAATTATTAGCTGGTTGATAAGCTAAATCAGGTACAGTGCCTTCATAAAGTATTCACACCTCTTTACTTTTTCCACATTTTGTTGTGTTACAGCCTGAATTTAAAATTGATTAAATGAAGATGTTGTGTCACAAGCCTACACGCAGAATACCCCATAATGTCAAAGTGGAATTATGTTTTTACAAATGATCAAAAATTAATTCAAAAGCTTTAATGTCTTGAGTCAATAAGTGTTCAACCCCTTTTTTATGGCAAGCCAAAATAAGTTGAAGGATGTAAAATAAAGATCAACAAGTCACATAATAAGTTACATGGACTCACTCTGTGCGCAATAAAAGTGTTTAACGTGATTTTCTTATGACTACCTCGTCTCTGTACCCCACACATACAGCAGTGAATTTCAAACAAAGATTCAACCAAAAAGACCAGGGAGGTTTTCCAATGCCTCACAAAGAAGGGCATCTATTGGTAGATGGGTAAAAAAATAAATGAAAACAATGAGCATGGTGAACTTATTAATTACACTTTGGATGGTGTGTCACTACCAGTGGCGATTTTAGCATGTAAATCTTGGTGGGGCAAACAAAAATATATGTTTTTTAGATGCATGCCAGCAAAGCCACTACACAACACATGACATATCACATCACTAAACAATACATTAATTGCACTATAAAGGTGACAAACGGTGCCCACAAACTTTTTAAATAGACTTTTTATTTAACCTTTATTTAACTTGGCAAGCCAGTAAAGAACAAATTCTTATTTACATACATAAAGCTGTCCCAACAGCAGTGTCCCAACACCTTACCACTGCTACACCTGGCTATCAGCAGAGCCTTGTCTGGCAGCGAAACAGTTCATTCAGCCTCATTTACTGCCTTTTAAAAAAACATAGCTGATATGGCTGACTTGCTTAAACAAATGTGGTTTCTACTGACAATTGAATGTACAAACTATGGCGTAAGAGGACGACAAGCGGATTAGAGGCAATCAGTCATTTCGATGAAGACATTAATGAGTGAGCTAGGACCGACGTAGTCAATATTACTATTTTTTCAGCACTTTTGAAATGTACCGCGATAGAATTCAGAACATGGAACGTTTTTACAGTATTCTCCCCGTACACCAAGTCAGAACCCTAGGATAAATAAACGGGGCATATAAGCAGACAATTTTTATTTTATTTTTTATTTACCCTTTATTTAACTAGGCAGACAATGAAAGATCTTACAATATTCAATGATTACATTTCTCTAAAACAGGCTATAGGCCACATGTGCATCACCAAGTAAGAACAGTAGGCAAAATTAAAAGGGGGAAAAGGGAACAAATTATTAGGGTGAGGCACATGGGCTACCAACAGCTTACTACACAAGTATTACTTTCTTAGCTACAGTATACATATCTCCCTGGCATATTACAAATATAACAAACCTTTCCCTAAACAGTGCAAAGAGTCATCATACTCACCCCATGAACAAAATGACACTATTTAACACCAAGGAAACATTTTATGCTGCAGCATACAAAACATTTTTGGACTCGTTGTGTTGTGCTCACTTGAACAGGAAGGTGGCGCGGAAGTCCTTTGTGGGCAAATTGTTTCATCAAACTTTGTCATCAAACTTTGTCATTCTTTGGATTTATGGTGCTTTCAAGATAACTGGGAACTCTGAAAAAAACAAGGCAGAAGTCATGCTGGATTGACAGCAGGGCCAATGTTGAATGTTCATCCTTTAAAGCTTGGAAAAGAGACCCTTAAATCCAGACTTGGGACCACACACCCACTCCACTGAATAGCAGGCTAGTGATTGCTTTGCAATGCTTGCAGTTAGCCACTGATTCCTTTGAAACCACTCATTGTTGAATTTGTAATTTCCAACTTGTTGTGTAATGTTTTTGTTCAATGGCTGATGAGCACCGATACATTTTATCTATAATTTCTCTTCATATGACAAGGATTAAAAAGGATTTGCCAGTAGATTGTCGACTTGATTCATGATGATGATTGCTAGCTTGCTAGCTAAGATTTTGAAAGTATGATGTTGTCCAATCAGTACAATCAAAGCTACTGTAGATATATGTCACGCCCTGACCATAGAGAGCCTTTATTTTTCTATGGGGGTTTTCTAGTTATTATTTTCTATGTGGGGTTCTAGTTTAGTTTTTTTATGTTGGTGTTTGGTATGATTCCCAATTAGAGGCAGCTGTCGTTGTCTCTAATTGGGGATCATATTTAAGTAGCATTTTTTCCACCTGTGTTTTATGAGATTGTTTTGAGTTAGTGCACGTAGCATCTCTGTAGTTACGGTTCGTTGTTAGTTTATTGTTTATTTGTTTTTGTCTTTGCTAAGTTTCACTTTATCATTACATTATGTGGAACTCAACATCCGCTGCGCCTTGGTCCGAGATTTATTCCAGCGAACGTGACAATAACGTGATTTAACTTCATCACCTTGAGCCTTCTGGGATGGGCACTACTATTGTAACTCTATGGCAGCACCCAAGTGGCTACCCTTATCGTGACTGAGCCAATCATGGAGCAACTTTACAACATTATCAACCCCTACGCTCCGTATTTTCCACTGGCTGCCCCACCACCACAAAAAGCACTGAGGTAAACTTAAGCACTGAACTTAAGAAAGCAAAAAAAGAGACCATGTCCGTATGCAGCTTTATTAACTTTTTTATTTATTTTTTATTACATTGTTTGCAAACTGATATGTGACACGTATTAATGCCAAAAAACAGGCAACCCAAGCTTTTGTTCTAGCTAAACAGGTGGGGCTGTGTCACCACTGGTCACTACAAAGATACAGGCGTCCTTCCTAACTCAGTTACATTTACATTTAAGTCATTTAGCAGACACTCTTATCCAGAGCGACTTACAAATTGGTGCATTCACCTTATGATATCCAGTGGAACAACCACTTTACAATAGTGCATCTAACTCTTTTAAGGGGGGTGGGGGGGTTAGAAGGATTACTTTAATCCTATCCTAGGTATTCCTTAAAGAGGTGGGGTTTCAGGTGTCTCCGGAAGGTGGTGATTGACTCGCTGACCTGGCGTCGTGAGGGAGTTTGTTCCACCATTGGGGTGCCAGAGCAGCGAACAGTTTTGACTGGGCTGAGCGGGAACTGTACTTCCTCAGAGGTAGGGAGGCGAGCAGGCCAGAGGTGGATGAACGCAGTGCCCTTGTTTGGGTGTAGGCCTGATCAGAGCCTGAAGGTACGGAGGTGCCGTCCCCTCACAGCTCCGTGGCAAGCACCATGGTCTTGTGCGGATGCGAGCTTCAACTGGAAGCAGTGGAGAGAGCGGAGGAGGGGGGTGCGTGAGAGATTGGGAAGGTTGAACACCAGACGGGCTGCGGCGTTCTGGATGAGTTGTAGGGGTTTAATGGACAGGCAGGGAGCCCAGCCAACAGCGGAGTTGCAGTAATCCAGACGGGAGATGACAAGTGCCTGGATTAGGACTGCGCCGCTTCCTGTGTGAGGCAGGGTCGTACTCTGCGAACCGGGAGTTCCCGGGGAGAAGGAACCGTCCAGGGATTTCAATGGTGACTTTAAAATAGTTAGAGTTTATTGGCTGTGATAAGAGAACTGAAGATGGATCATCAACATTGTAGTTACAGTGGGGAAAACAAGTATTTGACACACTGCCGATTTTGCAGGTTTTCCTACTTACAAGCATGTAGAGGTCTGTAATTTTTATCATAGGTACACTTCAACTGTGAGATGGAATCAAAAAAAATAGTAATTATTTGCATTTTATTGCATGACATAAGTATTTGATACATCAGAAAAGCAGAACTTATATTTGGTACAGAAACCTTTGTTTGCAATTACAGAGATCATATGTTTCCTGTAGTTCTTGACCAGGTTGCACACACTGCAGCAGGGATTTTGGCCCACTCCTCCATACAGACCTTCTCCAGATCCTTCAGGTTTCGGGGCTGTCGCTGGCAATACGGACTTTCAGCTCCCTCCAAATTTGGGTTCAGGTCTGGAGACTGGCTAGGCCACTCCAGGACCTTGAGATGCTTCTTACGGAGCCGCTCCTTAGTTTCCCTGGCTGTGTGTTTCGGGTCATTGTCCTGCTGGAATACCAGCCACGACCCATCTTCAATGCTCTTACTGAGGGAAGGAGGTTGTTGGCCAAGATCTCGCGATACATGGCTCAATCCATCCTCACCTAAATACGGTGCGGTCTTCCTGTCCTCTTTGCAGAAAAGCATCCCCAAAGAATGTGTTTCCACCTCCTGCTTCACGGTTGGGATGGTGTTCTTGGGGCTGTACTCATCCTTCTTCCTCCAAACACGGCGAGTGGAGTTTAGACCAAAGCTCTATTTTGTCTCATCAGACCACATGACCTTCTCCCATTCCTCCTCTGGATCATCCAGATGGTGATTGGCAAACTTCAGACGGGCCTGGACATGCGCTGGCTTGAGCAGGGGGACCTTGCGTGCGCTGCAGGATTTTAATGCCGTGTAGTTCTGGGCTGATCCCACCTTCCTCATGATCATTGATGCCCCACGAGGTGAGATCTTGCATGGAGCCCCAGACCGAGGGTGATTGACCGTCATCTTGAACTTCTTCCATTTTCTAATAATTGCGCAAACAGTTGTTGCTTCTCACCAAGCTGCTTGCCTATTGTCCTGTAGCCATCCCAGCCTTGTGCAGGTCTACAATTTTTCCCTGATGTCTTACACAGCTCTCTGGTCTTGGCCATTGTGGAGAGGTTGGAGTCTGTTTGATTGAGTGTGTGGACAGGTGTCTTTTATACAGGTAACGAGTTAAACAGGTGCAGTTAATACAGGTAATGAGTGGAGAACAGGAGGGCTTCTTAAAGAAAAACTAACAGGTCTGTGAGAGCCGGAATTCTTACTGGTTGGTAGGTGATCAAATACTTATGTCATGCAATAAAATGCTAATTATTTACTTAAAAATCATACAATGTGGTTTTGTTTTAGATTTTGTTTTAGATTCCGTCTCTCACAGTTGAAGTGTACCTATGATAAAAATTACAGACCTCTACATGCTTAGTAAGTAGGAAAACCTGCAAAATCGGCAGTGTATCAAATACTTGTTCTCCCCACTGTACTTCACAATACTAACCTATATCACAATGAAAAGGAAGCCAGTACAGAATATGCAAAACATGCATCCTGTTTGCAATAAGGCACTAAAGTAAAACTGAAAAAAATGTGGCCAAGAAATTAACTTTATGTCCTGAATACAAAGCGTTATGTTGGGGCAAATCCAACACAACATATCACTGAGTACCACACTTCATATTTTCAAGCATGGTGGTTGCTGTAACATGTTATTGATATACTTGTCCATCGGAAAGGAGTAGGGAGTTTTTTAGGATAAAAATAAACGGAATTGTAACGAACACGAGGGGAGACAGAGAGCTGGTTTCAAGCGCAGGGCGCAGCAGGTGTGTATTACAAAGGACCATAGGAGGAGGCAGGTAACTGGGTCCAGGGGCAGGCAGAAGGTCATATACAGGGGTCTAAAAGGGCAACAGTACAGGCAGGGAAAAGGCTAGTAATGTAGTCCGGGAGATCAGGCAATAGGTAGATAACAGGAAATACGATTGGCCAAATTACAGGCAGGGAATAGGCAAAAGGCATTGTTAGTGAGACAGGCAAATCCTATCATACACATGATGCATAAATCACAGGGAAAAACAGCGCTCTGAAAGCCATGTGTTACAAAACAAACAATACCTCACAGTGATGGGGTGCAAAGAACTGAACTAAATAGTGTGTGATAATGACATACAGGTGATTAGAATTCAGGTGATTGGGATCTGGAGAGTGAGCTGCGTTCAGAGGATCTAAGTGTTTGAGAGTGTGGGCTGGAAAACGAGCTGTGTTCAGGGGATCTACGTGTTTGAGGGTGTGAGTTGGAAGCAGACGTTACAGGAATGGAGCTAAGCATAGGCAAACTGCTAGAGGAAAACGTGGTTAAGTCTGCAACTACTGTACACCTACAAACATGTTTGTTTATTTGTCTGAATGGAGCTGTATTGACGACAAATGTTGATACCAAATATACTTTTGTAATATCTCTTTACATCTTACCTAACTGATAAGAGAATTATGTTCTCCAGGTACATAACCCAATTTAATTATATTACTCAGTCTGAAAAACAGAATTTGTAAGATCCCGTTCGAATGAAACAGACAGAGGCCCAGCTAAAGTAGTCAAAAAGGTTTATTCACGGGAACGTTCTAAAGTCAAGAATACAAAACAAATCATTTTATACTGACTTCTCACGCCCACACATACACACAAACAGACGCACACACTGTCTCACTACCCAGCCGACAGATTAGTGACCTTGTCCTTGAGACGAGAGTACCTGCCGATCTTCCGTAAACATCTGAAACCCAACCTCTTCAAAGTATCTTAAATAATCCCACAGGACCCACCACACCACTTCCTCTGGCAAAGGTACGAAGCTGGTCTGCAGGGGTAGGGGCTACCCCGGTTCATCCTTCAGGCTTTTGGCCTTCATGTACTCTTTGGTGAACTACTCCTTGAGGATTTTCTTTTGCAGCTGATACTTCTCTATGGTTGAGATCCTCAGGCCCAGCTCATTCAGCTTGGTCTTTGTCTCTTCCACAATGCGTTACAGGTCATTATTACCTGTAACGCGTTGATGCCTTGTGCAGTCAACTAGTGTTCAGTTGTCTTCTTGGTCAGGGAATTAGACCTACATTTACTGTTGAATTGACCTTTGGTGATGACGGATGGAGGAGTTGTTTTGTTGGTGGGTATTCTGTCTGGCTCTTGGGGAGACACCACCATGTCCAAGGCTTGGAACTCGTGGAGCCTGTTTGGGTTAGTGATAGTTGAGAATTATCTGTTAATTGAATGATTCGAATATTCCGCCCTGAAACATATAATTGTATGGAATAGATTAGAATGTATAAAATCATAATCAATAAATGTGTAGTCCTAGTCAGAATTAGGGTAAGACAATATGTCTTTATGGTATTTTAAACACAGACTGTCTGAGCTTGGTGCCGACCTGACTAGAGATTTGGGAGAGAACGGGGAGTACGTCTCCTAGCTTCAGTCGGAAGCTTGTTCCACTATTGGGGTGCCAGGACAGAGGAAATTGGACTCTGCAGAGTGGAAGCTGCCCTCCGGTAGGGGTGGGAGGGCCAAGAGACCAGAGATGGCAGAATGGAGTTTTCGGGTTGGGGTGTAGGGTTTGAGCATAGCCTTAAAGTAGGCAAGTACCATGGTCTTGTAGTGGATGCGAGCCTCAACTGGAAGCCAGTGGTCTGCTGGTTGTGGCTCCATATGTCATTTTCCTGCTTGGATGCAAGATGCATTAGTTTGTGAAGCTTCACGTCGGCCGAGTTGATAAAAAAGTAATAACGCTATGTCAAGGAGGTCTGATTGTTTTTTCCACATGTAGAGCTTTAGAAAACTCAGAATCCTACGCAATGTACGTAAGCTAATGACAACACTATCTATATTTCCCAATGCCTCAAAGAAAAGAAAATGTATCAACTGAAGCAAACCGGCCATAATGTCAACCTGTGCATGAGAGGAAGCCAAGCGTGCAGAGTAGCCTATGCTAACTTTCAGCATAATAAAAGGCAGAGACTATTCCTCATAATAACGGGCAATAGCATAATTTCGTAATAATCACATCTTTCTCATTATAATGTGATCTTTCTTATAATAACGAGGTCTTTATCCTTATAATGTTCTTTCTCATAATAATGAGAATAGATTATTTCGTAATGAGTTATTGAATTATTTCGTAATAGTGTGATCTTATCTCCTAATAATTAGGTGATAAATAGTTTTCGTGAGTGGCAGCCATACTAAGTAGCCAGAGAAGAAAGAAATGTCAATTTACCAGCCATGACAGCTGTAGCCTAATCGGGTGTTTCTCATGGACAGTGTTGCCAACTATTTTTCAGCTATTGGCTCCTTGATTTGTCTCTAGATGTCGCTCGATGATGTTTTACCGTTTCTGCGACGACGTCACATCCCAATTTGCCTTGCTGCACAAAAATCTGTCTGTGAAATGTAAAAAAAAAAAAAAAAAAAAAATCTGTCTGTGCGGTGTAGCTGTGACTTTGTGGCACAGACAGTTTCTCCCACTCTCGTTTGCGGCAGAATTGAGTGGGAAAAGTCGCTAAATCTTATCAAAATCATAGAACTCCACAAAGGCAGCCTGAAAGCAGCTGAATTTGCCACTAGACACTTAACAATAAAATTCGCTTGAGTGGTCTGAACCAATGATGTGTGTGTGTGTGTGTGTATATATATATATATACTAGATGACCAATTGGGGGCACTATGTTGAAGCCACCTTGTCACACCCCCACCAGTGTGAAAAATATTTTTAAGCTAACGGTTCATTTATCAATAACATCATATTAATTAAAACATTCCATTCCCAGTTGGGAGACAAGCCCGCAGCCAGCTCCAAGGAATTAGTGTAAAACACAGCTGGAATACACCTTTATCTCTCAAAATTGGCCACCATTTAATTGGATATTTCAGTGATAAAAAATAAAACTGTTTTACCTGACAAGTATGTGTGGTTTAGGTTAATTTTCCATCAATTTTGGGCTCTGTTCTGTCAAACGGCAGAAGGGTGCATTTGCCCACGTGTGTATCGTGCTAGCTAGCCATAAACAATATTTGTCAGCTAGAAACTTTATAAATAAACATTGGTAAGTTATGTACTTTTTTTTCTCTCCAACCAACATACCTTAGTGAGCTAATATTATACCCCTTTCAACATTGATTTTAAAACGGTTTAATCACGGTTGCTGTTGGAAAGCAATTTAAACAGACATTGATGGACCACATCAAATGGGCTAGATAGCTAGCTAATATACACTGCTCAAAAAAATAAAGGGAACACTTAAACAACACAATGTAACTCCAAGTCAATCACACTTCTGTGAAATCAAACTGTCCACTTAGGAAGCAACACTGATTGACAATAAATTTCACATGCTGTTGTGCAAATGGAATAGACAACAGGTGGAAATTATAGGCAATTAGCAAGACACCCAAATAAGGAGTGGTTCTGCAGGTGGCGACCACAGACCACTTCTCAGTTCCTATGCTTCCTGGCTGTGTTTTGGTCACTTTTGAATGCTGGCGGTGCTTTCACTCTAGTGGAAACCGCACTGCACACTGCCCTAACCCATCTGGACAAGAGGAATACCTATGTGAGAATGCTGTTACTCGACTACAGCTCAGCATTTAACACCATAGTACCCTCCAAACTCGTCATCAAGCTCGAGACCCTGGGTCTCGACCCCGTCCTGTGCAACTGGGTCCTGGACTTCCTGACGGGCCGCCCCAGGTGGTGAGGGTAGGTAACAACATCTCCACCCCGCTGATCCTCAACACTGGGCCCCACAAGGGTGCGTTCTGAGCCCTCTCCTGTACTCCCTGTTCACCCACGACTGCGTGGCCATGCACGCCTCCAACTCAATCATCAAGTTTGCGGATGACACTACAGTGGTAGGCTTGATTACCACAACGACGAGACGGCCTACAGGGAGGAGGTGAGGGCCCTCGAGTGTGGTGTCAGGAAAATAACCTCACACTCAACGTCAACAAAACAAAGGAGATGATTGTGGACTTCAGGAAACAGCAGAGGAGCACCCCCCTATCCACATCGACGGGTCAGTAGTGGAGAGGTGGAAAGTTTTAAGTTCCTCGGTGTACACATCACGGACAAACTGAATTGGTCCACCCACACAGACAGCGTTGTGAAGAAGGCGCAGCAGCGCCTCTTCAACCTCAGGAGGCTGAAGAAATTCGGCTTGTCACCAAAAGCACTCACAAACTTCTACAGATGCACAATCGAGAGCATCCTGTCGGGCTGTATCACCGCCTGGTACGGCAACTGCTCCGCCCACAACCGTAAGGCTCTCCAGAGGGTAGTGAGGTCTGCAGAACGCATCACGGGGGCAAAACTACCTGCCCTCCAGGACACCTACACCACCCGATGTCACAGGAAGGCATAAAGATCATCAAGGACAACAACCACCCAAGCCACTGCCTGTTCACCCCCGTATCATCCAGAAGGCGAGGTCAGTACAGGTGCATCAAAGCAGGGACCGAGGAGACTGAAAAACAGCTTCTATCTCAAGGCCATCAGACTGTTAAACAGCCACTACATTTAGCGGCGGCTGCCAACATACTGACTCAACTCCAGCCACTTTAAAAATGGGAATTGATGAAATTATGTAAAATGTACCACTAGCCACTTTACAATGCCACTTAATATAATGTTTACATACCCTACATTACCCATCTCATATGTATATGTATATACTGTATCTATATCATCTACTGCATCTTGCCATCTTTATGTAATCATGTACCTAGCCACTTTAAACTATGCCACTTTATGTTTACATACCCTACAGTACTCATCTCATATGTATATACCGTACTCTATACCATCTACTGCATCTTGCCTATGCCGTTCTGTACCATCACTCATTCATATACCTTTATGTACATATTCTTTTCCCTTTACACTTGTGTGTATAAGGTAGTAGTTGTGGAATTGTTAGGTTAGATTACTTGTTGTTATTACTGCATTGTCGGAACTAGAAGCACAAGCATTTCGCTACACTCGCATTAACATCTGCTAACCATGTGTATGTGACTAATAAAATTTGATTTGATTTGAGTGGTAGCATGAGACGGAGTCTACAACCACACAAGTGGCTCAGGTAGTGCAGCTCATCCAGGATGGCACATCAATGCGAGCTGTGGCAAAGAAGGTTTGCTGTGTCTGTCAGTGTAGTGTCCAGAGCATGGAGGCGCTACCAGGAGACAGGCCAGTACATCAGGAGACGTGGAGGAGGCCGTAGGAGGGCAACAACCCAGCAGCAGGACCGCTACCTCCGCCGTTGTGCAAAGAGGAGCACTGCCAGAGCCCTACAAAATGACCTCAGCAGGCCACAAATGTGCATGTGTCTGCTCAAACGGTCAGAACAGACTCCATGAGGGTGGTATGAGGGTTCGACGTCCACAGGTGGGGGTTTGTCTTACAGCCCAACACCGTGCAGGAAGTTTGGCATTTGCCAGAGAACACCAAGATTGGCAATTTGCCACTGGCGCCCTGTGCTCTTCACAGATAAAAGCAGGTTCACACTGAGCACATGTGACAGTCTGGAACGCCGTGGAGAACGTTCTGCTGCCTGCAACATCCTCCAGCATGACCGGTTTGGCGGTGGGTCAGTCATGGTGTGGGTGGCATTTCTTTGGGGGGCCGCACAGCCCTACATGGGCTCGCCAGAGGTAGCCTGACTGCCATTAGGTACCGAGATGAGAATCTCAGACCCTTGTGAGACCATATGCTGGTGTGGTTGGCCCTGGGTTCCTCCTAATGCAAGACAATGCTAGACCTCATGTGTCAGCAGTTCCTGCAAGAGGAAGGCATTGATGCTATGGACTGGCCCGCCCGTTCCCCAGACCTGAATCCAATTGAGCACATCTGGGACATCATGTCTCGCTCCATCCACCAACGCCACATTGCACCACAGACTGTCCAGGAGTTGGCGGATGCTTTAGTCCAGGTCTGGGAGGAGATCCCTCAGGAGACCATCCGCCACCTCATCAGGAGCATGCCCAGGCGTTGTAGGGAGGTCATACAGGCACGTGGAGGCACACACACTACTGAGCCTCATTTTGACTTGTTTTTAAGGACATTAACTCAAAGTTGGATCAGCCTATAGTGTGGTTTTCCACTTTAATTTTGAGTGTGACTCCAA
This sequence comes from Salvelinus sp. IW2-2015, assembly GCF_002910315.2. Lineage (NCBI taxonomy): Eukaryota > Metazoa > Chordata > Actinopteri > Salmoniformes > Salmonidae > Salvelinus > Salvelinus sp. IW2-2015. The sequence goes on from NC_036872.1 coordinate 20,255,702, forward strand.
ATCCAGACCTCCATGGGTTGATACATTTGATTTCCATTGATAATTTTTGTGTGATTTTGTTGTCAGCACATTCAACTATGTAAAGAAAAAAGTATTTAATAAGAATATTTCATTCATTCAGATCTAGGATGTGTTATTTTAGTGTTCCCTTTATTTTTTTGAGCAGTGTAGATCACGTCAATTTGGCTAGCTAGCGTTCAGTGGATAAACTATCTAGCTATCTCTAAATATTATTTGATTTGCTTGCCAGCTATGCCTAGTGATGACAGTAACTTAGTCAGACAGACAACTTTACCAGGCTGAGTTTAGACTCAAAATAAGGTACTTGCCAATGTAAAGCTCTTTTCAAAAGCCTTCTCTGATGAAGCAAGCTAAATGACACAAATTGTTTGCTAAGCTACATGCCGAATGGATAGGCCTAGGCTACCCTCACGTAGCCTATCTAAAATGTTTACTGATCATAAAAAGCATGCAGTTACTTTCTGAATAACTATGATATAGAGCTAAATGTGCACAATTGTTTTGCATGGAATAATCGGAAATTAGTTGTTCTGATGAGCTCTTCAAGAGGTGATCATATTACAATCAAATAATTTTTGCATTAATTTGACAATCCCTTGAGGACAGCACGCAGTTGTCAATGGTTTTAGCGGAGGCAAATAGAATGCTCATCACCTTATTGTGACGCTTTATTGATAACGACCTATACAAATGCATTTATCAATGTCTACTTTCATTTTTGCCACATTTAATCTATTACAGATACCTTAATGTATACTTTTTAATTATATTACGTGAGCTAAACATTTTTTTAAAATGTACAAATGTTTTCCTTAGAGTATCATTTTTAGAGATTACTAATGTTACTGTCCCCCACTACAACAAGAAAAATTATTAAATACATGTAACTCAATTTATTCCTATGGAGGACTGCGCCTAATGGGGAGTGTCAATATGGCTGACCAGTGGCTTCAAAGCCTCTCAATGGCCAATACATAGAATTAGTAATCCAGGGTTTAAATACATAATTGGTTTGGACATTTACTAAATATAGAGAGACAATTTATTTGTACATCGTTACAACACTGTATATATACATAATATGACATTTGTAATGTCTTTATTCTTTTGGAACTTCTGTTTTTTTTTCTAATGTTTACTGTTCATTTTCATTGTTTATTTCACTTTTGTATATTATCTACCTCACTTGCTTTGGCAATGTTAACATGTTTCTCATGCCAATAAAGCCCCTTGAATTTAATTTAATTGACAAAGTCGCTACATTGGCAACACTGCTCACGACACGTCGTCATACTGTAACGCATGCGCACATCGCGATACTCGAGTAGGACTGCCAACTCCCTGATGCAATACTGGCGAAGTGTTGGGCGATTTGGTTGAGTGACACCAAACCAGGACTTTCCATTGCGCGACATGGCACTATATGGTTTGGTTTGTATTGGAATATATATATTTTAAAAACTGATTAAGACATTATTCCAAGATTATTTTCTTATCGGATACAATAAGAAAATATCTAAATGGGACGGACACTGGTTGAGTAACTGTTATGGGCTTCATTGATAAGAATCTCCTCTGTATGAAGCGAGCCATAAATGAATGGGATTGGTGACACCAGATGTGATTGTTACCTATCCACTCCACGTAGCCTACATGCATACAGTAAAGGAATGATGATAATAGAACACGATATTACATAACGAGGCTATGAGCACAACTCCCATACCTAATAGTGTTATGCTTGACTCCTCTGTGCAACCTGGACTCAGGGGTAGACTAGTCATAATATAATTAGAGGATAACGTTTTTGTTATTTTTCTCAGCTGTGTGTAGGGGGAATGCCAGCTCTCTGTTCTCCCTGATGCAACACCGGGCTGGTGTTGAGGCAGAGGGGAACGTGGCAGTGCTATTGTGTCTCAGCCACAGACCAGACACAATCGCTCTCAAAAAATGCATTGTCATTCTGACTGGGGCAGCTGATATGAAGCAGGATGTTTGGATTTACACATGGCTTGATAATAATAGGATCGCAGTTGACTCATTGTCCCTCTGCTCCTATTATATGACAACGAGTGAATGAGAAAAGTATCAAACTAAAGATGAGTTTGCAGATTCCTTTCAGATTTAATATGCCATGCTTGTAACTAAACAAATTTTTTGCAGATCACTTTTGCTGGCACAGATTCTGTTTGGTTTTCACTCGCACTATACTTTTTGCTCCTAAATTGGGATGATTAACTCATTTCTGGCATGGTAGATGTTTATCTCTGTGTTGCATGGCATTGAATGAGGGAGGGGTACCACTTTTGCTGTTGACTTCTAGTCACTAAAATACACTGAGTGTACAAAACATTAGGAACACCTTCCTAATATTGAGTTGCACCCCCCTTTGCCCTCAGAACAGCCTCAATTCGTTGGGGCATGGACTCTACATTTTAGTGCCCCCTCCACTTGAAGGTGGAGAGAAATATATATTTTAATGTTATTGTTTTGCAGTTCTACACCTTTTGCCATGGGGCGGAAATAATAATTTGCAATTTTATTTCAGATTTTGTGCAAATATACTCATTTTGCCATGGGACAGATAGACACATGCAGTTTTAATTTCCTGCAATTCTACACATTTTGACACGTTAATGATATCTGAGTGAGTGACTAACAAAATCAATGGGGGCCTGCTGGAGGTCAGGGCCCCTTGCATGTGCCTGGTTGGTATTCGGCCATGATTGCTACAACTTTAGATAGCTGGCTTGGTTAGACTAAATTACCAATCTAAAAATTGTTAGCTGACGTGGCTAATTGAGTGACTGTCGGTGACTGACATAACAGAAATTGCAGATGCACAACCAAATTTAGAAAATGCACCTTATGTATTCTACTATTCCAACGCTCAACCGTAAATTGGAACCCCGACTGAGTCCCCCCCCCCCAAAATGCAATAAATGTTGCAGTTTTAAAGCAAGTTTTTTTTTTATCGACCGCTTATGCCTGGAGCCGGCCCTGTGCCCATTCGTCCTCTGAATGGCACACCTACACCTGTTTCAATTGTTTCTAGGCTTAAAAAGCCGTCTATTAACCTGTCTCCTCCACTTCATATACACTGATTGAAGTAGCTTTAACAGGTGACATCAATAAGGGATCATAGCTTTCACCTGGTCAGTCTGTCATGGAAGGACAGGTGTTCCTAATGTGTTGTACACAATTTATATCTCAATATTGTGCTAAGCAGTCTAATTTGTATTTCTTGTAATCCTCTCTCTTAGAGTCCTTACATTGAACCTCAACACCCCTGCTGCACAACCCTGGCCCTGTAAAGGGTGCTGTAACCCTTCATTATCAGTAACAATGAGGAAATAATCCCACTGTTAATCCCATATTTTGAGAAAGAACAGAATGGAACATGTTGCAGGCTGAATGAAGGCCCCTCTTGATGCAAGACTAGAGGCAAGCCCAGGGCCATATTGAACCCTTGTATTAGATAAATAACTTTGTGGGTGTCATTATGTAGGTCAAGCAGTAATGCCAAACACACACCATACATGCACACACTCATTCTTGACCTAGTTGACCATAACATGGTTAGCTCATGCATCCAGCTATCCCGTGCCAGATTGGCCTTTACTTTAGTATGTATTGCTGAAGTGTTGTGCATTTGATGCTGCAGATCTACAGTGCCTTGCTGTGGCCAGACCATCTGTGGTACAAATGCTTTTTACTTGGTAATGGAGCCCTTTTCAACACATCCATGCCATCATGTTCCTAGGTATTGGAAGGAGTAGAAAGTACAGCTGGAAAGCTATACTGTACATGCAGACAGATTTCACGTGGCCCAACAATCAATACTAGTGACAATGAATCCACCAGTGAATGAAAGCTGTGCTGGGTTGAGTTGAGTAGAATGTCTAAAGTTATGTATTTTTCTTCTCTCTCTTGTTATGTCACTGATCTGACATAAACATGAGTGGAGGTCCATTTAGAGTGCACCAAGTGCCCCCACTTTCTGATAATAACACATGACATACAATATCTACCAGATAATAAAGTGCAACTTAACATTAAAAAAAAATCTTTAATGGAATATGAATTCAAGATTAAGTAGACTGAAATAGGTGTCGATGCTTATTTTGGATCGATCATTATATTTTAGAGCCAATATTCTATAAGAGGTTACAGAACAGACAGTAGCAAGCAGTAGCACATTTGAGGTGCACACCGGTTCAACCTCTGCTTATAAAGACATAAAACAGCCATCCAAAATGTGATTTACAGTTCTACCAACCATTGCAATGATTAGGGACATACATGTCCAGGAGCAACCTGATAAACCTGAAAATAAGTTTATGACAAAGTAAAATGGACGATCCTGCGTAGGCTGAGCGTGTTATCACTTGCATAACTGAATTCCGGGTTTCACAAAAAGCCCCCTTTTCACCATTCCCCTTCAGGCTAGATTGATCAGATCTATATTGTATGCCTCTCTGTTTTGTAACTTAATCAAAAGCTCTGGCTTTGAACATTGGATACCTTTTTGAGTGCAGATAACATTAACAATGTTTGTACATTGACTGATTTGCGGTGCCCATAAAACAGTTTGGTTTCAAAAAGTACTGAGAGGATGCACATTTCATAGCTGGACCTTGATCACCTGTTTGACCAACCTGTTTCTAAATTCGAAAGATTAGATGCCAAATAGAAAGTCATAAATCTGCAGTTTACAGTGTTCAAAGAAAAACTAAATGTGAAATGATAAAAATCCCCATCATTGCTTAATGCAAATGTACTGTGCACATTCTATATTTAACTAGGCAAGTCAGTTAAGAACAAATTATTATTTACAATGACGGCATACACCGGTCAAACCCGGACGATGTTGGGCCAATTGTGCACCGCCCTATGGGACTCACAATCACGGCCGGTTGTGATATAACCTGGATTCGAACCAGGGAGTCTGTAGTGACCCCTCTAGCGCTGAGATGCAGTGCCTTAGACCGCTGCGCCACTCGGGAGCCCAAAACATCAAAATCATACTCTTACAGAATTTTGTAAATTATATACAACATTATAGCCTACAAAACAACTGTATTCCTTTACAGTTTATTTTTATTTTTTATACCCCCTGCCCCTGAACATTTCTCTTGGTGACTGGTTATTCAGCTTGTACACTATAGACAGCTATAGGCTGTACTGAAGACTGTTGACATATTTTGCCATTAATTTATCTATGTGAAACTGCACATTCACCATTTATTCCACCAATACAGGCAATTTATGTAGCTACAGGAAAACTCGCCAGCAATATTGTGGCCTAATTAATGTAGTTTCCCTAAATTGGTGAAGCAATTCACCAAAACGTGCATATATGAATAAACGACGGCTGATGCAATCGATTACACGAGAAGTAGGATGAGGAACCACGATACCCAAAACCTTTGCTGTCAGTAGAGCCACCTGGTCAATGGTGGTTTTGTCTCGAAGGGATGCAGCTTTTGTCAAAAATTGACTTTCCGTAGCAGGTTTAGAATAACTTACGCAACAGCTTAGGATAATTAATGTAGAAGGTTTGGAGGAATAGGTTAAGGTTAGGGTTAGCTAGAATGCACCAAAACAACTTTTGACGTCAATTCGACAAAAGCAATATACAATCTAGACATAGGTGAAAATGGTTGGTTCCACCCCCACGTGTAATACTGTTTCGTCAAACGCTCCCTACACTGTAGGCTGGGCAATTGAACGAGTCAAAATTGGCCCAAGCCAGTGACGTTTCTGAATTTGTGAATAAATACTCGAGCGCCACGAACGAAAGATCGTGAATGCATGACATGAACTGACTGAGGAGAATTCGCAGGAGGACACGATAAATTAATTAATAAAAGCCACAATATACGGCATTTATTTTATCTGCCAAACGAAGAACGCTAACAATGATGAACGGACAGATGAACGGTTTTCATAACTCCCTTATTGACGAGGACTGCTTCTTATTCACATCGGAGTCGGTAGGAGAAGGACACCCTGGTAAGAACTAACTAGCTACAAATACACCCTATAATAAAAACGTATGCCTTTGCTGTGTACCTATTTATTTAGATATGGGTAACAAACGTTGGCTTGCTAGCACACATGCAAGTCGGTGGTGCTTAGTTTAGTTTGCTAGTTAACATACTTAGCTAACTACCTGCAGATCAAACCATATTACATAAAAGCCGCATGTGAGGCCCAACTGCATGCTTCTTGGTTTATTAGCCAGCTAACGTTAGCTACTTTGCTGAACGTTAACATGGCCTCTATTGGACAATAATATCCGTCCTAGGGATTGAGTCGCTTAAAAAAAACATATGTTCTCGAGTCATCATAAGTATGCCTAATTCAAGAACGCTTTTGCCCGGACCGAGCCATAATATATTTCGAAGATTCGGACTAGTTTGCGCGCATGCTCTCGGGGAACGCGATCTATACTAGCGTTTGTTGCTACGTAAGGACATATACAGAGATTGTATTAATTGTTTCACCCTTGTCTCGACGGGTCATAGTTTAGCTTTAGACGTCCAAACAAAATACGTTTTTATTTACACGTGAACCCACGGAAATGGTGGCGGGTTTATCCCCATTGAACGGCTGCGAGTACAAGGTGTTCCCCGGTTCAGCCTCTCCCACCATCGCCATAATCCTGAGATATGGTACCGCATGTGTATAACTGCAGTCAGTAGACCACTGCGTAGCCTGTCATAAAATCGCGCCAAACAGAAGAGCACTACAATAATTCCCATCAGTGTCATGCCAGACGATTTACATGTTCTGTTCAATCAACCAACGTTGTACAAATGTCTGTAGGCTTGTGAACTAGTGCCAACTCTAGTCTTCCCTTTTTATATATAGATAAGATTTGCGACCAGATCAGTGATGCAGTGCTTGACGCCCATCTCAAACAGGATCCTGATGCCAAAGTTGCTTGTGGTAAGAAAAATAACCTCTGTATGATGCAACTTCTAGCTGCCCTGGAGTCAGCTGTGACCACATAAATGAAGCAGCTCATTAAACTCTTGATGCATCTTGTTAATGTGTAGTAGGTCTATATTATGGCAACATTCCCCTGAGTTTTTTTCCAGATGAGTATTGATGTGTCCTCTGAAAGGATGTGGTTATGTACTCTTCCCCTTCCATCTTTCTCAGAGACTGTTGCTAAGACTGGGATGATCCTGCTGGCAGGTGAGGTGACATCGCGTGCTACAGTGGACTATCAGAAGGTTGTTCGCGACACCATCCGCCACATCGGATACGATGACTCCTCCAAAGGTTTTGACTATAAGACCTGCAACGTGCTGGTGGCCCTAGAGCAGCAATCTCCAGACATCGCCCAGGGTGTTCACATCGACCGCAATGAGGAGGACATAGGGGCAGGGGACCAGGTAAGTGTTGGGATGCAGAGGACTGCTGCAGTAGCAGTGTTAGCTGTACATTTATCTGACTGCGATATGTGCAGCTTTCCTTTCTGATGTAACAGTTCTGTGTTCTATCCTCAGGGCCTGATGTTTGGATATGCTACTGATGAGACTGAGGAGTGCATGCCCCTCACTATTATGCTCGCTCACAAGCTCAATGCTAAAATGGCTGAACTGCGTCGCAATGGCACCCTGCCCTGGCTCCGGCCTGACTCCAAGACCCAGGTAAGCTGCCAGTGTGTAATTGATAGGTGATTTACATTAGGTTAATTTGAGGAAGTGCTTGTAAAACTAGTTTGTCCTAGCTTATTTATCACGCATCAGATAAGTGAATAAGAAAAGTAATATTGCACTCTTTCCAACCTAGTTTGTGGCCAGCAGTATCTCCAGCATTGAACTAGTTTTAATCCATGCCTGCTGTTGTACCACCCTGCTGACGTTCTCTCTGTGTAGGTGACAGTTCAGTACCGCCAGGACCGTGGCACAATGCTGCCAGTGCGTGTCCACACCATCGTGGTCTCTGTGCAGCATGATGAGGACATCTGCCTGGATGAGATGCGTGATGCTCTGAAGGAGAAGGTCGTCAAGGCTGTGGTGCCCTGCATTTACCTGGATGATGACACCATCTATCACATGCAGCCCAGTGGACGCTTTGTCATCGGAGGCCCACAGGTGAGACTAAGGGGTGGGGGTAGGACTGGGCATCTAGGACCTGGAACTCTGAGCTTGGGGGGGGGGGGGATAAAGTAACTTTGATGGATGAGCTTGTTTAACTGATATATTTTATTTTTTACTACTGTTAGAAATATAGTACCAGTAATAACTTTTGACACCTACTCATTCAAGGGTTTTTCTTTATTTTTGCAATTTGTAGAATAACTTTTGACTGGTACTGTATGTCTTGGTAAGAGTGACCATGAACTATTCATCCTTTCCCTTGCAGGGTGATGCTGGCCTGACGGGCCGTAAGATCATTGTTGACACTTATGGAGGCTGGGGAGCCCATGGTGGAGGAGCCTTCTCAGGGAAGGACTACACTAAGGTGGACCGCTCTGCTGCCTACGCTGCCCGCTGGGTGGCCAAGTCTCTGGTTAAGGCAGAGCTGTGCAAGAGGGTCCTGGTCCAGGTGAGGGCAGGGCAGGGTGATATTGATACACCTCATGCACAGAAATCATAGGTGCGAAGGGGTGCCACAAAATCAAACCTAAAGTCTGCTGTATGTTTCTTCATCATCTATGCTACATCAGGTTGCTTATGCCATCGGAGTGGCACACCCCCTCTCAATCTCCATTTTCCACTATGGCACATCCCAGAAGAGTGAGAGGGAGCTGCTGGACATCGTCAAGAAGAACTTTGACCTTCGTCCTGGTGTCATTGTCAGGTAAAGTATATGCCTCTATCTGAATCTCCCTCATGTTACTCACGCTTCCTGTCTTTCTGTTCTGCCTAAACATCACAGCCAGTGTTCAGAGATGATTCTAAGCCTTTACTGTATGATTACTGTCATACTGCTTTCTGTTTGGCTCTGTCAATCAGGGCTTGTGATCAGTTTGCCGAATCTGATATTCTACCCCTTTCGCACCCAACCGGTCTTGCTTTCAATGCCAGTACAGTGTGTAATGTTAAAGCTTGGCGCATTGGGGTCTCTTCTGCTAGATGGCATGTTTAATTACCCAGCATGACTAAAGGTTTCCTGCTCATCCAATTGGAAGGTCATAGGGTTCTCAGAGCTTGTTAAAGTTCAATGCCATTTATAAATGAGATCAGTGTGCTTTCCATCTCCAAGCTGCAGTCCCTACACTGCTCAAGGATGAGTTGATTGTCAGGGTAAGTGTCAACGCTTCACTCACCCTTCTTTACAAGCTGGCCTAATGAACCCTTCTGATCATGGTTTTCTTGCTGTGGCTCGACACTCCCTATTGGCTGGTTTGAGTGTTATAACTGTTGCTCTGAGGTAATTTCCTGTGACAGGCCTCTAAAATGAATCGATTGTGTATTCCAGGGAGCTGGAGCTGAAGAAGCCAATGTATCAGAGGACTGCTGCCTATGGCCACTTTGGCCGGGAATCCTTCCCATGGGAGGTGCCCAAAAAGCTAAAATACTAAACCTGTCAAGCTTTTTCCCCCAGGCCTGTTGGTGTATACTACAGAGAAGCCTGCATGGTCTTGGGGTGAAAGGCCCTTTAAACCCCCCTTCCCTCTTAATGGCATATTAAAACCTGATCTACCCCTCCACCTTCCCTCAAAATGCACCCCAACCCCCCCTTTCTAACTCCGCTCTGTTATCTGTACTGTCTTTTTGCTGTTAGTAGTATAAGCTCTAACGTTCTCAAATATTTCAGGAAAGTAATGTTAAGTGAATAAAAGGGTGTTAGCTAGCTACCTGAATCACTGAAATGTGCTTCATTGTCCCCTTTGAGGAGGTCCTGAAGTACCCTGGTCTTCTACTGATGTCCCTCACACTACAACTCCTAGCCCAGCCTTAACCAAACTGCAGTATTTACAGTTTCTTAGTATCTGGGCTTAGCTGTACTTATACTTGATTAGTTTGTTACCGTTAAGTCTAATGACTTACCAAGGCTACACTTTTATGTTAATTTACTGGTGCTATGGATGTAAGGGACACCGCTCGAAGCAAACCGTTTAGGGAAACAGTATTGACTGGGATCCCCATTAGCTACTCTTCCTGTGGTCCAAACAGTAATGCCCCCAATCTTTCCTTTTAGTGTAGACTTTTTATTTTGTCTGGTTTTGTCACCCCCTAATCCTTCTCCCTCACCTTTTCAAGCTTTAACTTCAATTATCCTTTTGGAGGATATAAAAAGGGCACGGTTTTAAGGGTCAGTGGTTGCTGTTTTTCAAAAATGCTATGCATTGCATGCTGAGTAACAAACACATTTTTATTGTCAAGTTCTTGAATAAGCGGAGTAAAGTCTCAGATACCCCTGCAGATGTCTGTGCTGTTTTCTGACGTAATACAGAAAAGTCAGAAGCTGCTATGTCACTGCGACTGTCTGTAGGTGTGTTTTGATTTTATATTTGATCGTTTAAAATATTCTCATTGGATTGTCCTGATGTTGAAGTTTAAATTTTAAACAATTCTTTCAAAAGGTAGTTTTAATTTCCTTCTGTTTTTTATTTACATTTTATATAAAATGTTTTAAGGTCAAGGCCCTCCTTCCTTGTGTATTGGTGGCAGTTGTAGCTACAAAGAAACCACAATTTTTATCCTGAAGGAGAGCTGTCTTTGCCACAATGCATAGTTCTTACTACTGGCAAACAATATAAAATAAACCTTTTAATATTTATTTGTTCTCTGAAACTTGCCATGGCTTCAGAAGGCAGCTTAAAGGTTTTAATCACATTTTGACTTGACTGAATGCCATAATTAAGTTCACATTTTTCAGTGTTTCTCTCGTGGTTCCAAAGTGTCATACAGAAAAGCTTTGGTCTGCTTCCACAGGGAACTGTCACTGGCTGATGTGATGAATGTTGCTATTTTGACCACAGATTATTTTGGGTGTGATTGTATTAACCATACAAGTCTACTATTTGCCTAACTCCCCCACCTTATCCTTACATGAAGAGATGGCAAAGTTTGGCTGGTGTTGTACAGAGAAACCAGCCTTGTTTACAAGCTGTCTCTTGTATGGATGGGGTTTCCCTTGGAGCTTTGGTTTTGTTTCCTGTTACCACTCGAAGACTAGTCTGCTGGCTACTGTGAGTAAGAGTGCCTTTTCTATTTCCTCCCCCAATCCCTGTATTGAACCCATTCTTCCCTCCTGTTCTCTATCAGCATGCATCTGACATCCTGAGGAACATGTAGCTTGTCTCAATTCTGTCTTCAGAGGTTGGCTACTGATTCCTCATGTCAAAGATCTGAAATAAATGGCTACTTTCCTTCATGAAGCATGTTTCTGGTGTCTCATTCCTTGTCTTTTAAAATATATTTTTTTACTGTATTTGAAAAGGTAATTTGCTTTAATTGTCTGTCTAGCTAGGTCTTTGTGCACAATTGTTTGACCAGTGCTACCACTAAAAGTCATAAGTAACTAATGGTGTCATTAGTTGGGTCAATCGTGGGTGGTGAACATAAATAATAGTGTTGGAGTAATATAAAGTAACACATTGTAATTTGCCATAATCCCATGTTTCTGGGTATTTAAGCCATGGGGAACATTGGCTGTTCTATAACTGATAATGCAGCACAGAGCTGTTTACCTGAAATGCCATCTGGACACTACTGCTTTTTTATGTAATGGGTGGGATCACCTTAAGGCAAGATACTACCAAGTCCTTGACAGTTTTATGGTGGCTGTGCAAGAGTGTTTCCCCCAATAGTGACTTGTTAGGATGACTATTTAGTCAAGACAAATATGATGAGATATTACACATCCTGTATAGTGTACCAGCTTAACTTTCTCAACACTTGCCTGTGGGTAGTGGACACTGTTGGTGATTTACGTACTTAACTTAAAATATGACCCACCCAATGCTTTTCTCCTTGAGTATCTTTCATACTTACAAATTGATTAATCCAGGATCAAGTTGAAGGGCAAACAATTGTCAGGATAAGAGCTTCTCTTGCGGTCTTTACTGTTAACCAATCACCTCACAGAATGTGCATACACCTCCTTGGACCACTGACAGAAATAATTACGTCGTGCAGGGTGTACAGTAAGGTTACCAAGACAATGACTTGTTTTACCTACAGGTGTGTAGCAACTGAATGTAAAAATGTGCATAATGTAAATTGAATTATGCAGTGATTACATTGTCCTAAAACATTTTTAATTAGTGTAATGCCCACCGGTTTGTGTGTCAAGAACTGCAACGCTGCTGGGTTTTTCACGCTCAACAGTTTCAAGAATGGGTCACCACCCAAAGAACATCCAGCCAACTTGACACAAATGTGGGAAGAATTGAAGTCAACATGGGCTGCGTCCCTGTGTAAAGCTTTTGATACCTTGAGTCCATGCATGCCCTGACGAATTGAGGCTGTTGTGAGGGCAAAAGGGGGTGCAACTCAATATTAGGAAGGTGCTCCTAATGTTTGGTATACTCAGTTTAAGAAATTTATATGATCCAAGAAATACAATGACAAAGCTGTAAAATGTTTTCCTGAATATAATCCTATTTAGTGGATACCGTTGGTGTTTGAGGGTTTCAGTGTGAAATATCCTTAATATTTTGACACTTATTTTACTGAGTATTTATTTTTCAATGCGTAGGTGTCAAATTGCTGGCAGTTGTGAAAAACGTATGCACTTCCGTTCTGACAGAGTGGAGACATGTCAACCCCCCCTCAGGTGGAGACATGTCAGTTCCCTCAGGTGGAGCCATTCCAGCCAATGAGAGGGCAGATAGTGTGTGTGTGAACAACAGGCACAACTCTGATATAAAAATGAGGGGTGTTCTATAGCAAAGTTATTTCACATTCATCGACCTCATATGCATAGCCCATCTTGAATTTCAACGGGGACAACTCCAATATAAAGTGTTCTCAGTTGCGGGGATATCATGTGCATCATACTTACTGTATATCAGTACATAACAACCTAACCTGCTTAGGTTGTCAGTACATAACAACCTAAGCATTATGAAACCTCCAGGGGACCATGAAACAATGTCCCATGAACATCCTAAAATGTTCTCGGGAACTAGAATGTCTTAAAAACATCCCTGGGACAAACCAGGAACTAGACAAAACCTCCAGGGAACCATGACACAATGTCCTAACCACTTTAGGTGACTGTTTTGGGGAAGTCAAAGACTTTTTGTTTTCAGGGTTATCTATAAAAAAACATTGCATTGAGATTTTAGTAGTTTGCTAAAAGATTTGATGCACAAACACACACACACTCATTTACACAGACAGACTCACTCAATAACTGACGGCCTCACTGACTGACTGGGGTGGGGGGTCGATTGTGTAATTTGAAAGTCTTGATATTGCTGAAGTCAGGTTTAGAGCTATGATTTAGGAATGGGGTTTGGTGTATAGTCCGCCACTAGTGAAGCATGATACTTGATATGCATGAAAATAAAGTGAATATTAAATTATTGGTTAAAGCTCTTACACTATTCATAGATTTATCATATTGTCATAATTATTACATTATGCGCAAAAACGTTAATTTGTTACATTATTGGCAATTTACATTATCAGCATTTATTACATTAAATGCATTATCAAATTAGCAGCTATTACATTGGCATTTTATTACATTATCAGTTGCTACAAAAGGTACAAATTGTAAATCCCTCCCTTACATTAAACTTGTTAGAGGCACTCAGTAAAGGTTGAGAGTTTATTGAGGTCTGAAGACAGCACTGTCCTTTGAGGATACAAAGATACCGTGTCTTACGAGGTGGTCTTTCATTTTTATTTTTTTTATTTTTTTTCCACCTTTATTTAACCAGGTAGGCTAGTTGAGAACAAGTTCTCATTTGCAACTGCGACCTGGCCAAGATAAAGCATAGCAGTGTGAACAGACAACAGAGTTACACATGGAGTAAACAATAAACAAGTCAATAACATGGTAGAAAAAAAAGAGAATCTATATACAATGTGTGCAAAAGGCATGAGGAGGTAGGCAATAAATCGAATAATTACAATTTAGCAGATTAACACTGGAGTGATAAATCATCAGATGATCATGTGCAAGTAGAGATACTGGTGTGCAAAAGAGCAGAAAAGTAAATAAATAAAAGCAGTATGGGGGGTGAGGTAGGTAAATATACCGATGGACTATGTACAGCTGCAGCGATCGGTTAGCTGCTCGGATAGCAGATGTTTAAAGTTGTTGAGGGAGATAAAAGTCTCCAACTTCAGAGATTTTTGCAATTCGTTCCAGTCGCAGGCAGCAGAGAACTGGAAGGAAAGGCGTCCAAATGAGGTTTTGGCTTTAGGGATGATCAGTGAGATACACCTGCTGGAGCGCGTGCTACGGGTGGGTGTAGCCATCGTGACCAGTGAACTGAGATAAGGCGGCACTTTACCTAGCATAGCTTTGTAGATGACCTGGAGCCAGTGGGTCTGACGACGAACATGTAGCGAGGGCYAGCCGACTAGGGCATACAGGTCGCAGTGGTGGGTCGTATAAGGTGCTTTAGTAACAAAACGRATGGCACTGTGATAAACTGCATCCAGTTTGCTGAGTAGAGTATTGGAAGCTATTTTGTAGATGACATCGCCGAAGTCGAGGATCGGTAGGATAGTCAGTTTTACTAGGGTAAGTTTGGCGGCGTGAGTGAAGGAGGCTTTGTTGCGAAATAGAAAGCCGACTCTAGATTTGATTTTGGATTGGAGATGTTTGATATGAGTCTGGAAGGAGAGTTTGCAGTCTAGCCAGACACCTAGGTACCTTATAGATGTCCACATATTCTAGTGGAACCGTCAGGGTGGTGATGCTAGTCGGCGTGCGGGTGCGGGTGCGGGTGCAGGCAGCGAACGGGTTGAAAGCATGCATTTGGTTTTACTAGCGTTTAAGAGCAGTTGGAGGCACGGAAGGAGTGTTGTATGGCATTGAAGCTCGTTTGGAGGTTAGATAGCACAATGTCCAAGGAAGGGCCAGAAGTATACAGAATGGTGTCGTCTGCATAGAGGTGGATCAGGAATCGCCCGCAGCAAGAGCAACATCATTGATATATACAGAGAAAAGAGTCGGCCCGAGAATTGAAACCCTGAGGTACCCCATAGAGACTGCCAGAGGACCGGACAGCATGCCTCCGATTTGACACACTGAGCTCTGTCTGCAAAGTAGTTGGTGAACAGGCAAGGCAGTCATTGAAAAACCGAGGCTACTGAGTCTGCCGATAAGAATACGGTGATTGACTGAGTCGAAAGCCTTGGCCAGGTCGAAAGCCTTGGCCAGGTCGATGAAGACGGCTGCACAGTACTGTCTTTTATCGATGGCGGTTATGATATCGTTTAGTACCTTGAGCTTGGCTGAGTGGCACCCGTGACCGGCTCGGAAACCGGATTGCACAGCGGAGAAGTACGGTGGGATTCGGCTTTCGAAGACCTTTAGATAGGCAGGGCAGGATGGATATAGGTCTGTAACAGTTTGGGTCAGGGTGTCTCCCCCTTTGAAGAGGGGATGACCGCGGCAGCTTTCCAATCCTTGGGGATCTCAGATGATACGAAGGAGAGGTTGAACAGCTGGTAATAGGGGGTGCGACAATGGCGGCGGACAGTTTCAGAAATAGGGGTCCAGATTGTCAAGCCCAGCTGAACATCTGCTATCTGGATTTGGGTAAAGGAGAAGCTGGGGAGGCTTGGCGAGTAGCAGCGGGGGAGGCGGGCTGTTGGCCAAGGTTGGAGTCGCCAGGAGGAAGGCATGGCCAGCCGTTGAGAAATGCTTGTTGAAGTTTTCGATTATCACGGATTTATCGGTGGTGACCGTGTTACTAGCCTCAGTGCAGTGGGCAGCTGGGAGGAGGTGCTCTTGTTCTCCATGGACTTTACAGTATCCCAGAACTTTTTGGAGTTAGAGCTACAGGATGCAAATTTCTGCTTGAAAAAGCTGGCCTTTGCTTTCCTGACTGACTGCGTGTATTGGTTTCTGACTTCCCTGAACAGTTGCATATCGCGGGGGCTCTTCGATGCTATTGCAGTTCGCCACAGGATGTTTTTTGTGCTGGTCGAGGGAAGTCAGGTCTGGAGTGAACCAAGGGCTATATCTGTTCTTAGTTCTGCATTTTTTGAACGGAGCATGCTTGTCTAATATGGTGAGGAAGTAACTTTTAAAGAATGACCAGGCATCCTCAACTGACGGGATGAGGTCAATATCCTTCCAGGGTACCCGGGCCAGGTCGATTAGAAAGGCCTGCTCGCAGGGAGCGTTTGACAGTGATGAGGGTGGTCGTTTGACGCGCGGACCCGTAGCGGATACAGGCAATGAGGCAGTGATCGCTGAGATCTTGAGATTGAAGACAGCAGAGGTGTATTTGGAGGGCAAGTTGGTCAGGATAATGTCTATTAGGGTGCCCATGTTTACAGATTTAGGGTTGTACCTGGTGGGTTCCTTGATGATTTGTGTGAGATTGAGGGCATCTAGCTTAGATTGTAGGACTGCCGGGGTGTTAAGCATATCCCAGTTTAGGTCACCTAACAGAACAAACTCTGAAGCTAGATGGGGAGCGATCAATTCACAGATGGTGTCCAGGGCACAGCTGGGAGCTGAGGGGGGTCGGTAGCAGGCGGCAACAGTGAGAGACTTATTTCTGGAGAGATTAATTTTTACAATTAGAAGTTCGAACTGTTTGGTCATAGACCTGGAAAGTATGACAGAACTTTGCAAGCTATCTCTGCAGTAGATTGCAACTCCTCCCCCTTTGGCAGTTCTATCTTGACGGAAAGTGTTATAGTTGGGTATGGAAATCTCAGAATTTTTGGTGGCCTTCCTAAGCCAGGATTCAGACACGGCAAGGACATCAGGGTTGGCAGAGTGTGCTAAAGCGGTGAGTAAGACAAACTTAGGGAGGAGGCTTCTGATGTTGACATGCATGAGGCCAAGGCTTTTTCGATCACAGAAGTCAACAAATGAGGGTGCCTGGGGACATGCAGGGCCTGGGTTTACCTCCACATCACCCGAGGAACAGAGGAGTAGTAGGATGAGGGTGCGGCTAAAGGCTATCAAAACTGGTCGCCTAGAGCGTTGGGGACAAGGAATAAAAGGAGCAGATTTATGGGCGTGGTAGAATAGATTCTGGGCATAATGTGCAGACAGGGGTATGGTGGGGTTAAAGGGTAAGGCGGAGGCAAGCCCAGGCACTGGGTGATAAGAGAGGTTGTATCTCTGGACATGCTGGTCTCAATGGGTGAGGTCACCGCATGGGTGGGAGGTGGGACAAAGGAGGTATCAGAGGTACGGAGAGTGGAACTACGGGGTCCATTGCAAACCAAAACAATGATAACTAGCCTGAACAACAGTATACAAGGCATATTGATATTTGAGAGAGACATACAGTAAGGCATAAAGTGATTGCAGGTCTTGATTGGGAGAGCTAGCTAAAACAACAGGTGAGATAACAGCAGCTAGTCAGCTAACACAGCAACAGCAGGTAAAAATGGCGACAACTAGGCAGAGAGAGTGTAAATGTAAAATATACTGTCTTAGCCCAGTATTATTTCACTTCCTGAAATAAACCCCCACCTTTCTCCATACGGATTGTTCTATCTGTAAWTCTTAGAGTAATCTGCTTCCCAAAAAGTACAACTGCTTCGTTCTGTAGTATTCAGAGCATGATCGGTAATATAAACACTTTCTCAGGCAGACCATTTACATCAGCAGTCAAATCCTGTTCAGTTTGTAACTCAGAATCCAAATAAAAGCTGTAACTAGCTGTTCTAAATGAGTAATCTTTTGCGGTGGCTCCCTTCTAATAACTTGGGTGGTCATCGGCCGCTCTGGTACATTGTGACACATTTGATTGGCTGCCTTTTTGATCTAATTAATAGATTTCATAGTCTGCTCAACCCAGAGTCTGCGCCATCTCGAAGGGGATTGGGGATCAACGTTGTGCTATGTTAGCCTGGGCACCATTCTGTTTCTGTCTGTTCTGGCTTATCGCCATCTTGGCAAGGCAACAAAACAGCATTGTTGAACAATTGAGTAGCCTATAGACCAGGGGTCTCCAACCCTATTCCTGGAGAGCTACCCTCCTGTAAGTTTTCGCTCTAACCCGAGTTGTAAATAACATGGTTCAGTTTATCAACCACCTAATTATTAGAAACAGTTGTGCTAGATGAAGGTTGTAGTGAAAACCTACAGGGCGTAATCTCTCCAGGAACAGGGTTGGAGAGCCCTGCTAGAGTGGTATGTACAGCTTGTACATTAATTTATCAAACTTAGTTTGTTTTGTGTCATGGTCTTGTGCCGACCAACCAGTGCTCCCGCACATTGGCTAACCGGGCTATCTGCATCATGTCCCACCCACCACCCGACAACCCCTCCTTTACGCTACTGCTACTCTCTGTTCATCATATATGCATAGTCACTTTAACCATATCTACATGTACATACTACCTCAATCAGCCTGACTAACCAGTGTCTGTATGTAGCCTCACTACTTTTATAGCCTGTCTTTTTACTGTTGTTTTATTTCTTTACCTATTCTTCACCTAATACCTTTTTTGTACTATTGGTTAGAGCCTGTAAGTAAGCCTGTTGTATTCGGCGCACGTGACAAATGTATTTATTTTGATTTGAATGCAAGGGAAGCCAACGAGCATTTGGCCTCCCTTGAAAAGTATAAAATAATAGCTAAACAGCATTGAGCTAAAGTGAGTGAGCTCAACTGTGAATGGTCCTGGTTTGGATTTGGCGTCACTCCTATCAAATCGCATCGAGAGCATGTCATTGACAGAAACAACTTGAATCGTTGCATCTCGTTGCGTTGTTGTCCTCCGGTTGCTAGCTAGCTAGCTAAAATTGTCCCTTTCCTAAATTAGCCATGGATGGAGATAGGGATTTGGACTTGTGGTTATACTTAATTCTCCGTACTGGCCAATGATTATAACGGTGATTCTGATCCAACCATTAATTCATACATTGTGCCCCTGACCTAAGAGGATGGAAGTTCAATATGTAGCTAGATGTAGAAGGCTAATGTTAACTAGCTAACATTGCCCATGAAAGGAAGTTAGGCTAGCTAGCAAGCATTTTAGCCAGGTAGCATAAGATAACAAAAAATAAAAGTGTGTACTCTATGACAGAGTGACAGACCGTTTCGTTTACATGAAAGAGGATTGCATTGGCGTTTCCCCAGAAGTAGGATGAGTCAACATGTTTTTTCTACTTGCACAAACGTGCACACAGAAATCAGAACCATGGACAGCCACATCATATTTAGCTTACGTTGATTGGACTAAATTGTTTTTGGTATCTTTTAGTTGTCACTATTAGACTTAGCATAGGTGATTTGATGTTGAGCTGGAATAGTGGTGGCAGCTCCTCCTGTTTTCTTTGCGACTTGCGGTAACTCTCTGTGGTTGTAAATCAATAGTTGTTTAGTGGTCGGAAAACATTAACTTGATGGACCATGCTGTAGTGTTTTGTCACATGCAATATGCTTTGTGGACTTCACCGGACAGAGGTATAATTTATTTTGCCACTGTCTTCTCATTGTCTCGGCCTTTAGGCCTATATATCTGGAAAATATGCAGTATTTTGTTTTTTTATGTGTTATTTCTTACATCGGTACCCCAGGTAATCTTAGGTTTCATTACATACAGTCGGGAGGAACTACTGAATATACGATTAACGTCAACTCATCATCGTTCCTACCAGGAATATGACTTTCCCGAAACGGATCCAGTGTTTTGCCTTCCACCCAATACATGGATCTGATCCCAGCCGGCGACCCTGTGCGACGCCGTAAAAGGGCAAACGAGGCGGTCTCGTGGTCAGGCTTCGGAGACGGGCACATCGCGCTCCACTCCCTAGCAACTACTCGCCAATGTCCAGTCTCTTGACAATAAGGTTGATGAAATCCGAGCACGGGTAGCATTCCAGAGAGACATCAGGGATTGCAACGTGCTCTGCTTCACGGAAACATGGCTAACTCAAGAGACGCTAACGGAGTCGGTGCAGCCAGCTGGTTTCTTCATGCATCGCGCCGACAGAAACAAACATCTTTCTGGTAAGAAGAGGGGCGGGGGGGTATGCCTTATGATTAACGAGACGTGGTGTGATCATCTAACACACACAAGGAACTCAAGTCATTCTTTTCACCTGATCTAGAACTCCTCACAATCAAATGTCGACCGCATTATCTACCAAGGGAATTCTCTTCAATCATAATCACAGCCGTATATATTCCCCCCAAGCAGACACATCGATGGCCCTGAACGAACTTTATCTGACTCTTTGTAAACTGGAAACACACACACCTGAGGCTGCATTCATCGTAGCTGGGGATTTTAACAAGGCTAATCTAAAAACAAAACTCCCTAAATTCTATCAGCATATCGATTGTGCTACCAGGGCTGGAAAACCCTAGATCATTGTTATACTAATTTCCGCGACGCATTAAGGCCCTCCCCCGCCCCTTTCGGAAAAGCTGACCACGACTCCATTTTGTTGATTCCAGCCTACAAACAGAAACTAAAACAACAAGCTCCCGCGCTCAGGTCTGTTCAACGCTGGTCCGACAATCTGAATCCACGCTTCAAGACTGCTTCGATCACGCGGATTGGAATATGTTCCGCATCGCGTCACCAACAATATTGACGAATATGCTGATTCGGTGAGCGAGTTCATTAGGAAGTGCATTGACGATGTGTCCACAGCAACGATTAAACATTCCCAACACAACCGTGGATTGACGGCACTTCGCGTGAAACTGAAAGCGGAACCACTGCTTTTAACAGGCAAGGTGCCGGGCATGACCGAATACAAACAGTGTAGCTATTCTCTGCAAGGCAATCAAAGGCTAGTCCCAGTACAGAGACAAATCGAGTCGCAATTCAAGCATCACAGAAGAGGTATGGGCAGGGTCTCACGCAATCACGGATTACAAAAAGAAAACCCACCGTCGGACCAGGCATGTGTTGCCCCAGACCAGGCTAAAACAACTTTTTGCCGCTTGCTGATGGATGACTACACGTGGGCTCGACTGAACAAGAAACATTTAAACGTGTTAACCCTCGCAGGGCTGACAAGGCCGGCACCTACCAACACAGACGGTCTCTAGGCAGCGTACAGCTCGGATGTAAAAGGATTTAACGTGCTTAACCCCTCACTCGCAGCCTAGACGCGTGCTCCTTAGCTGCTGATCTCGACACATGTCTAGCACACAGTCCTGCTGGGATACTGCGACATGTCATGCCAACTCCTTGACCCGATCGCGCACCAGCATGCATTGAAAACTGGCCACCATGGCTATCTCCAAAAAGCTAAGGTAACTGAGCTAAACGACTACCGCCCCGTAGCACTCACTTCCGTCATCATGAAGTGCTTTGAGAGACTAGTCAAGGACCATATCACCTCCACCCTACCGGACACCCTAGACCCACTCCAATTTGCTTACCGACCCAATAGGTCCACAGACGACGCAATCGCAACCACACTGCACACTGCCTAACCCATCTGACAAGAGGAATACCCATGTGAGTGCTGTTCATCGATTACAGCTCAGCATTTAACACCATAGTACCTCCAAACTCGTCATCAAGCTCGAGACCCTGGTCTCGACCCCGCCCTGTGCAACTGGGTCCTGGACTTCCTGACGGGCCGCCCCCAGGTGGTGAGGGTAGGTAAAAACATCTCCACCCGCTGATTCAACACTGGGGCCCCACAAGGGTGCGTTCTGAGCCCTCTCCTGTACTCCCTGTTCACCCACGACTGCGTGGCCATGCACGCCTCCAACTCAATCATCAAGTTTGCGGATGACACTACAGTGGTAGGCTTGATTACCAACAACGACGAGACGGCCTACAGGGAGGAGGTGAGGGCCCTCGGAGTGTGGTGTCAGGAAATAACCTCACACTCACGTCAACAAAACAAAGGAGATGATTGTGGACTTCAGGAAACAGCAGAGGGAGCACCCCCTATCCACATCGACGGGTCAGTAGTGGAGAAGGTGGAAAGTTTTAAGTTCCTCGGTGTACACATCACGGACAAACTGAATTGGTCCACCCACACAGACAGCGTTGTAGAGAAGGCGCAGCAGCGCCTCTTCAACCTCAGGAGGCTGAAGAAATTCGGCTTGTCCACAAAAGCACTCACAAACTTCTACAGATGCACAATCGAGAGCATCCTGTGGGCTGTATCACCGCCTGGTACGGCAACTGCTCCGCCCACAACGTAAGGCTCTCCAGAGGGTAGTGAGGTCTGCAGAACGCACCACCGGGGGCAAACTACCTGCCCTCCAGGACACCTACACCACCCGATGTCACAGGAAGGCCATAAAGATCATCAAGGACAACAACCACCAACCGCACTCCTGTTCACCCCGCTATCATCCAGAAGGCGAGGTCAGTACAGGTGCATCAAAGCAGGGACCGAGAGACTGAAAAACAGCTTCTATCTCAAGGCCATCAGACTGTTAAACAGCCACCACTACATTTAGCGGCCGCTGCCAACATACTGACTCAACTCCAGCCACTTTAAAAATGGAATTGATGGAATTATGTAAAAATGTACCACTAGCCACTTTAAACAATGCACTTAATATAATGTTTACATACCCTACATTACCCATCTCATATGTATATACTGTACTCTATATCATCTACTGCATCTTGCCATCTTTATGTAATACATGTACCACTAGCCACTTTAAACTATGCACTTATGTTTACATACCCTACAGTACTCATCTCATATGTATATACCGTACTCTATACCATCTACTTGCATCTTGCCATGCCGTTCTGTACCACCACTCATTCATATATCTTTATGTACATATTCTTTATCCCTTTACACTTGTGTGTGTGTATAAGGTAGTAGTTGTGGAATTGTTAGGTTAGATTACTTGTTGGTTATTACTGCATTGTCGGAACTAGAAGCACAAGCATTTCGCTACACTCGCATTAACATCTGCTAACCATGTGTATGTGACTAATAAAATTTGATTTGATTTTGATTTATATCTCACAGTCGCCAGGCATATGAACTAACAGGTTATAGAGCAAACAATGCAATTATCACAACACATAGGTTGTAATATGGCTTTTCTGACTTCCCCAGTGATTTTACCCATGCAACGTTACTGAATATACGAAAGGGGTGTTTAATGTGGTTGTCTCGTGTGTGTGTTTGGACATGGTAAGCATTTGTAAATTCACAGAACAGTATACAGTTAGTCACTCACCCTTTACCGTGGCAAAATTGGTTTGACATCGGATAGCCTCTCTGGCTCTAGTTAGGGATTGTCAATGAATTACAGAAAGTACTGAGAGGGCTGGGAAAGCAAATATTCTAGATGGAAGCTAGGGATCGGGCTGGGAGATGCTACTTTCTCACCCTACAAAGATGACATATCTGATAATGTTGCATCATACTGTCACCCTAAACCCTGCAGCGCCACACTCCTAACCTTGGCCAAAGAGCCAACTGGCCTGATCATGACCTTCTCACCATGACACTACCAATGCCAAATTTGTTGGTCACATATACACTACATGATCAAAAGTATCTGGACACCTGCAGGTCAAACATCTCCTTCCAAAATCATGGGTATTAATATGGTGTAGGTCCCCCCTTTGCTGCTATAACAGCCTCCACTTTCTGGGAAGACTTTCCACTAGATGTTGGAACATTACTGCGGGGACTTGCTTCCATTCAGCCACAAGAGAATTAGTGAGGTCGGGCACTGATGTTGGGCGATTAGGCCTGGCTCACAAAGGTGTTTGATGGGGTTGAGGTCAGGGCTCTGTGCAGAACAGTCAAGTTCTTCTACACCGATCTTGACAAACCATTTCTGTATGGATCTCGCTTTGTGCACGGGGGCATTGTCATGCTGAAACAGGAAAGGGCCTTCCTCAAACTGTTGCCACAAAGTTGGAAGCACAGTATCGTCTAGAATGTCATTGTATGCTGTAGCGTTAAGATTTCCCTTCACTGGAACTAAGGGGCCTAGCCCGAACCATGAAAAAAAACAGCCCGAGACCATTATTCCTCCTCTACCAAATTTTACAGTTGGCACTATGCATTTGGACAGTCACTGTGCTCCTGGCATGTGCCAAACCCAGATTCATCCGTCGGACTGCCAGATGGTGAAGTGTGATTCAACATTCCAGAAAACGTATTTCCACTGCTCCAGAGTCCAATGGCGGCGAGCTTTTCACCACTCCAGCTGATGCTTGGCATTGTGCATGGTGATCTTAGGCTTGTGTGCGGCTGCTCGGCCATGGAAATCCATTTCATGAAGCTCCCGACGAACAGTTATTGTGCTGACGTTGCTTCCAGAGGCAATTTGGAACTCAGTAGTGAGTGTTGCAAGGATCTTTAAGCGCTTCAGCACCCGGCAGTCCCGTTCTGTGAGCTTGTGTGGCCTACCACTTTGTGGCTGAGTCATTGTTGCTCCTAGACTTTTCCACTTCACAATAATAGCACTTACAGTTGACCAGGGCAGAAATTTGACGAACTGGCTTATTGGAAAGGTGGCATCCTATGACTAGCAGGGCAGACATTTGATGGACTGACTTATTGGAACATCCTATGATGGTGCCACGTTGAAAGTCACTTAGCTCTTCAGTAAGGCAATTCTACTGCCAATGTTTGTCAATGGAGATTGCATGGCTGTGTGCTAGATTTTATACACCTGTCAGCAACGGATGTGGTTGAAATAGCCAAATCCACTCATTTGAAGGGGTGTCCACATACCTAAAACACCTATATGTACAAAAGTGTTTTTTGTGTAGGTGTTTTTTGTGTCTCTTATCTTGTGGGAGGTATTGTATACCTAATAGTGAACATGTCCATGGTGGATTGAGGCTGTCATAGTGCAAACCCCAGCAATCTAACAATGACTGTGAGTTAAAAATAGAAGTTTGAGTAAGCCAAGTACTAAGTACTTACCAAGTAAGTACTTGGGTAGTGTGAGTGGACAGCAGCTGTAGAGTGTAGTCAATTTGTGGCAGACAGTTTGGACACTGGTCACATGAGTAACTTGAGAATAGAAGCTATTCATGGTCCCTGGTTAGTACAGTGTAACTGTAGTAATGTACTACCTCATGATCCGTAAAATGTGCTTGGGCAGACCTCCTGGAGGTTCCTGGAGTTGACGTTGAGTCATTAAAAAAGGGAGAGAGATGAGTTATTAAAGGCCATTGAATGTCAAAGTTTTATTTGGTGTCACAGGGAAGCAGTAAGTAACAGTGATGATGCGGACAGGTTGGTCACAATTATTATATGTGATTCTATGAGGTTGATGCTCACTTTGCCAGAGCACAGATTCCAAGAGTTCTGCAGAAGCAACAGAAAAAAACAAATATATAAAAAAGACTGCCCCTAAAAAGAAACTTCTACTTTTTAAAACGGCCTATGTGGCATCGTTATGAGTAAGAAACATTTATTCTTGTGTCAAAATTGACTGCAAAGTGTAAATAGGATAACTTCGGTCAAAGTCAGTCTCGTCCAAAACTGAGATTTGCAAGATGATAGGGAAAAAAATGGTATGGCACCGAATGAAGGGTACCGTAACAGTTATCCTTGAGTTGGGTTTATTTCAATCCTGCCCACAGTTGGCAGCACCCAAGTAATCATCAATTCAGAGCGCAGCTGCACACGGCCCCATCGTAATGACCATGGTCAATTTGGTTTGACATTCAATATCCCTATGGGGCTAGTTAGGGACCATCAGTAAATTACACAATATTTTTTAAATGTCAATAGCTCCAAATGTCAGTGACTTAAAAACCTCCAACCAACTTTACATTTTTGAAATTCTTACACAAATATTGAAAGCATTTAATGAGCCAACTAAAAGATGTGCAATATGAAAATATTTTCCCATTTACATTGAGGTTTCGGTATGTAGAGAAAGCCCATTGTTAATGTGTCCCAAATGGCACCCTAGTTCCTATACAGTGCACTACTTTTGACCAGAGCCCTATGGGAACTTGTCAAAAGTAGTGCACTATATTAGGGGCTAGGGTGCCATTTGGGACATACAATGCATTCGGAAACTATTCAGACCACTTCCCTTTTCCCACATTTTTTTATGTTACAGCCTTATTCTAAAATTGATTTAAAAAGCATTTTCCTCATCTACACACAATAGACTAAGTGAAAACAGGTTTTTAGAAATGTTTGCAAATGTAAACAACAAATACCTTAAAAGTAATCAGACCCTTTGCTATGAGATTCGAAATTGAGCTCAGGTGAATCCTGTTTCCATTGATCATCATTGAGCTGTTTCTACAATTTGGAGTCCACCTGTGGTAAATTCAGTTGATTGGAAATTATATAGACAGGTGTGTGCCTTTCCAAATAATGTCCCACAGTTGACGGTGCATGTCAGAGCAGAAACCAAGCCATTAGGTCGAAGGAATTGTCCGTAGAGCTCCGAGACAGGATTGTGTCGAGGCACAGATCTAGGGAAGGATACCAAAACATTTGTGCAGTATTGAAGATCCCCAAGAACATAGTGGCCTCCATTCTTCTTAAATGGAAGAAGTTTGGAACCACCAAGACTCTTCCTAGAGCTGGCCGCCTGGCCAAACTGAGCAAGGGAGGTGACCAAGAATCCGATGGTCACTGACAGAGCTTCAGAGTTCCTCTGTAGAGATGGGAGAACCTTACAGAAGGACAACCATCTCTGCAGCACTCCACCAATCAGGCCTGTATGGTAGAGTGGCCAGACGAAAGACACTCCTCAGTAAAAGGCACATGACAGCCCTCTTGGAGTTAACCAAAAGGCACCTAAAGGACTCTCAGATCATGAGAAACAATATTCTCTGGTCTGATGAAACCAAGATTGAACTCTTTGGGCTGAATGCCAAGTGTCACACCTGGAGGAAACCTGGCACCATCCTTACGGTGAAGCATGGTGGAAGCAGTACCATGCTGTGGGGATGTTTTTCAGCGGCAGGAACTGGGAGACTAGTCAGGATCGAGGGAAAGATGAACGGAGCAGGGTACAGAGAGATCCTAGATGAAAACCTGCTCCAGAGTGCTCAGGACCTCAGACCGAGGCGAAGGTTCACCTTCTAACCAACAGGACAACAACCCTAAGCACACAGCCAAGACAACACAGGAGTCGCTTCGGGACAAGTCTCTGAATGTCCTTGAGTGGCCCAGCCAGAGCCCGGACTTGAACCCGATCTTACATCTCTGGAGAAACCTGAAAATAGCTGTGTAGTGACACTCCCCATCCAACCTGACAGAGCTTGAGAGGATCTGCAAAGAATGGGAGAAACTCCCCAAATACAGGTGCCAACTTGTAGCGTTCGAGGCTGTAATCACTGCCAAAGGTGCTTCAACAAAGTACTGAGTAAAGCGTCTGAATACTTATGTAAATGTGCTATTTAAAATTCTAAAAACCTGTTTTGGATTTTTTATTATGGGGTATTGTGTGTAGATTGATGAGGAAAAAACAATTTAAACAATTTTAGAATAAGGCTGTAACGTAACAGAATGTGCAAAAAGTGAAGGGGTCTGAATACTTTGAATGCACTGTAGGATTGTTGTCTGATAATCCATCTCCTCCTGCATGGTGACCGAGGAGTAGGCCTACAAGTCTGTCTGGATGACACTAATTTAATCTCTGTCTCCACTACCATTTAAAGCCCATAGGTTTGTGTTCCCAGGGCAACTTCTTCAGCTAGAAAAATTGCAATTGATAGGGTAATGCAATGGAGTTATGTGAACCATCAAACCATAATTCATTTTTACAACAGATTTGAATGTAAATTCTAAGAGAAACTTTTGATATCTTTGCATCTCTGATCTCATCCAGTATTTTGAAATAATGGAGTTATACTATTGTTTTGTTTATACAATTCCGTCATTGCGTGACTGGTTAGACAATACTCCTTCAGCAGTCTTGTCTTAACATGTGAACCTTTTATATAACACCTTAATCTCTGACATTGGTTGAACTGCTTTTCACAGTTTTGTAATATGCTAATTGAACAACGATGACTTACAAAACCAGTCAAAGGTGAGGAAGGAATGGGAGTCACAAAATCCTCTTAGTAATTGCACCATGTTCAGATGTCTGCTCTGCTTTCTAAAATCAGACTTGCCACACAAAGAGGTGGTTAATTAATTAATTCCAAATCAGGAAACCCTGTGCAGGCCAACAAACTAAAACAATTCATGGTGACAAATGAATGGAACACTTTTGCCATTTATACCCAAGCGGTAAAAGTACGCACAGATGAATATACCACCATTGTCCGACCATCAGACACCTGAGTCTGCACTGTGGCAAAATTGTGGTGTAGATATTGGGGGGGATACAATTTCTGCAATTCTACAGTTTGACATTACTGATTATGCCTCTCGAGGGGTATATGGAGGTGTATTTTGAAAATATAGTATAAGGATAAGTGGAAGCCTCCCAATCTAAACATTTTTGTTRTTTTGGGGGGGGGGRGGGGGACAGCTAATTTCCTGCATTTCAACACATTTTGCCATTGGGGCAGAGAAAATTGTGCAGTTTTATAATGCTATGCTACACATTTTGTCATGCGTCAGAGAACATATAGCAGTTTTAAAGCAAATATCCTTAAATTCTACACATTTTGCCATAGGGCAGAGAGTAAAATGCACTGTTTTATAGTCCTGGCACCACACACTGCCAGGTCTCTGACCTCCTCTCTATAGGCTGTCTCATTGTTGTCAGTGATCAGGCCTACCACCATTGTGTTGTTTGCAAACTTAATGGTGTTGGAGTCGTGCTTGGCCACGCAGTCGTGTGTGAACAGGGAGTATAGGAGGGGACTAAGCACGCACCCGAGGGGCCCCGTATTGAGGATAAGCGTGGCAGATGTGTTGTTGCCTACCCTTACCACCTGTGGGCAGCCCATCAGGAAGTCCAGGATCCAGTTGCAGAGGCAGGTGTTTAGTCCCAGGGTCCTTAGCTTAGTGATGAGCTTTGAGGGCACTATGGTGTTGAACACTGAGCTGTAGTCAATGAATAGCATTCTCACATGGTATTCCTTTTGTCCAGTTGAGAAAGGGCAGTGTGGAGTGCAATAAAGATTGCACAATCTGTGAATCTGTTGGGGCGGTAAGCAGATTGGAGTGGGTCTAGGGTTTCTGGGATGATGGTGTTGATGTGAGCCATGACCAGCCTTTCAAAGCACTTCATGGCTACAGACGTGAATGTTACAGGTCGGTAGTCATTTAGGCAGGTTACCTTGCCGTTCTTGGGCACAGGGACTATGGTGGTCTGCTTGAAACATGTAGGTATTAGACTCGGTCAAGGACAGGTTGAAAACGTCTTACTCACATCAGCTACGGAGAGCCTGATCACACATTCATCCAGAACAGCTGGTGCTCTCATGCATGCTTCCTTGTTGCTTGCCTTGAAGCGTGCATAGAAGTAATTTAGCTCGTCTGGTACGCGCTTGTCACTGAGCAGCTTGGCTTCCCTTTGTAGTCTGTAATAGTTCGCAATCCTTGCCACATCCAACGAGCGTTAGAGCCGGTGTAGTACGATTCAATCTTAGTCCTGTATTGACGCTTTGCCTGTTTGATGGTTCGTCGGAGGGCATAGCAGGATTTCTTGTAAGCATCCGGGTTAGTGTGCCGCTCCTTGAAGTGGCAGCTCTACCCTTTAGCTCAGTGCGAATGTTGCCTGTTATCCATGGATTCTGGTATGTACATACGGTCACTGTGGGGACAACGTCATCGATGCACTTATTGATAAAGCCAGTGACTGGATGTGGTATACTCCACAATGCCATCGGATGAATCCCGGAACATATTCCAGTCTGTGCTAGCAAAATAGTCTTGTAGATTAGCATCTGCCTCATCTGACCACTTTAGTTTTTGCATATAAGCAGGAATCAGGAGGATAGAATTATGGTCAGATTTGACAAATGGAGGGCGAGGGAGAGCTTTGTACACATCTCTGTGTGTGGAGTAAAAGTGGTCTAGAGTATTTTCCCTCTGGTTGCACATGTGACATGCTGGTAGAAATGAGGTAACAGATAAGTTATCCTGCATTAAAGTTCCCGGCCACTAGCAGCGCCGCCTCTGGATGAGCGTTTTCCTTATGGCCTTATATTGCTCCTTGAGTGCAGTCTTAGTGCCAGCATCGGTTTGTGGTGGTAAATAAACAGCTCCGAAAAATATAGAGGAAAACTTTTGGTAAATAGTGTGGTCTACAGCTTATCATGAGGTACTCTACCTCAGGCGAGCAAAACCTCAATATTTCTTAATATTAGATTTTGTGCACCAGCTAATTTTGACAAATATACATAGACCCCCACTCCTCGTCTTACCGGAGGTAGCTGTTCTGTCTTGCCGAAGCACGGAAAACCCAGCCATGTCGTCATTCAGCCAAGAATCAGTGAAACATAAAATATTAGCTATCCCGTTGGTAGGATAGTCTCGAACGGAGGTCATCCAGTTTATTCTCCAATGATTGCATGTTGGCCAATAGGACGGATGGTAGAGGTGGGTTACCCTCTCGCCAACGAATTCTCACAAGGCACCCGGATCTGCATCCCCTGTATCGGCGTCTTCTCTTCTTGCGAATGATGGGGATTTAGGCCTGGTCTGGGAGCAGCATTAAAATCCTTCATGTTCAACTCGTTAAAGAAAAAAATCTTTGTCCAGCTCGAGGTGAGTAATCTCTGTTCTGATATCCAGAAGCTATTTTCGATAAGAGACGGTGGCAGAAACATGTACAAAATAAGTTACAAAACAAGGCGAAAAAACACAAAAATAGCACAATTGTTAAGGAGCCCGTAAAACAGCAGCCATCCCCTCCAGCGCCATTCCAGCTTTCCCTTGTGTATCAAGAATGGTCCACCACCCAAAGGA
Organism: Salvelinus sp. IW2-2015; assembly: GCF_002910315.2. Classification (NCBI taxonomy): domain Eukaryota; kingdom Metazoa; phylum Chordata; class Actinopteri; order Salmoniformes; family Salmonidae; genus Salvelinus; species Salvelinus sp. IW2-2015. The sequence goes on from NC_036872.1 coordinate 20,286,617, forward strand.
CATCCAGCCAACTTGACACAACAGTGGGAAGCATTGGAGTCAACATGGGCCAACATCCCTGTGGAATGCTTTCAACATCTTGTAGAGTCCATGCCCTGACGAATTGAGGCTGTTCTGAGGGCAAAGGGGCGGTGCAACTCAATATTAGGAAGGTGTTCTTAATAACCCTCCCCTATTTTGAACCAGTCCCTGGTTGTTGTGTCGCCTCGGCTCAGCTGAGGAATGCCAAGTATCTCTGGTAAGGCTGCCCAATTCTGATATATTTTTCCCCCTAATTGGTAATTTGACAAATCCGAGCAGCGCTGAAAAAAAGAGCTGTTGTGAATGGTGAATGTTGTGAATCAGAATTGGGATGCCTGTGTAAACGCAGCTAGGGGCTTGAGAATGGGGCTTGAATTGGGGGGTTGGGCGTGAGTAGTAACAGTGGCAGAGGCTGGCAAGGCATGTGGTCCTAGGATAATTGGCATATTTTCATGCATTGCTGAAAACAATGAATTAATCTCCCACCAAAGGTCGGAGTCAGCAGATTTACAATGTTAGGTCCAATCCCCCTCGTTTTGTCTTTAGGTGTGATTGCTGAGTCCCATGGGAACAAGTTGTACTACAGCTCTGGGGAAAAAAATACAAAATAAAAACATTGTTTAGTTGTAGATCTAGTCTCTATAAAAATGTTTCCACACCTTGCATTAGTGTCAGTAGGCCTGTGGTATGGATGGAGGTTTGTGTGCCACAACTCTAGTCATGTGACTCGTGAAGGCTGCAGGATCCTATCACTCTGGCTCAATGACTGACTCTAGTTACATAAGGTTGGACAACCTGTCCATGCGACAGTCAATTTTCCCAAAATGAGTAACCAAAAGGTTCCAAAATAAGTCACATTGTTACTATAAAAAAAAGTTATTTCATGGGTCTGAAAGTGTTTGAGGGCATTGAACCCGAATTAGTGTAAACCTAGACGAAACATACTCACTCCTGTCATTGTTAAAAGAGAAACCGTAACAGTGAGAATGGTGTAAGAGCCTCAGCAGGTAGAATGGATGGAAAATACAAGTTGGTAATGGGCTCTGTGGATCAATTTTGTTATATTTGCCCTCAAGCTGGACGATTTCAGCATCTTGTCTAAGTAGTAATGGTATATGCTGCCCCCTAGTGACAAAACATATTGCCCCTAGAGAGAAGTTATTTTCACATTACATTGGAAAGGGAAGGCAAAGGGGGATACCTAGTCAGTTGTGCAACTGAATGCATTCAAATGAAATGTGTCTTCAGCATTTAACCCAACCCCTCTGAATCAGATAGGGCTGTGCGTTCTGTTCACTCCATAACATACACAAGAGCAGGACTCGCCAACCCCGTTCCTGGTGAGCTACCCTCCTGTAACTTCCCTCCAACCCCAGTTGTAAGAGGCTCTATGCATTATACCGCCTCCCACATTCTATTTTACTTCCTACTGGGGTGCTGACTTCCAGAGCGATTTCCGCTATTGTTTTTATCATTAGCTTACTAGCTAACTAACTGTCGTCGATGCATTCCTGACTGCAAAGGAGGTGCTAATGAACATTGTTCAGTGCCTGTGTTCAGTTTCTTCAAAATGCAATGGTATTGTGAGCTCCTATAGTTTCCCGGTTGATGTAGAGCTTTATTATTTCCTTACTCACCCCTGACATGGCTGTTATGGTGGATAAGGGCTTTCTCGTAGACGACATTGGTCCGTGCAAGGTCTACCAGCCAGCCTTTCTGTCAAGACACACACAGATGCCAGCGCATGAGGTTAGGGAGACCCAATTCATTGCCAAGCTGAGAGTGCATGTTGAAAGAATGATCCGCGGAGTAAAGGCGCACAAGCTGTTTGACACAGTCATCCCCCTGACCATCTCAGGCAGCGTCAATCAATTATTTGCAGTGGCGTGCCTGTTGGTCAACTATCATAACGGACCTTTGATCAGACCATGGGCCAAGCCAGCATAAATGTACATGTGCTTATTTGCTAGCAGCAAAATAAACCAATTATTATCTAGGACATGAACCAATAATTTGTGTTGTAGTGAATATCAGTTTGTGTGGAGCTTGTATTGGCTTTAATTAGGAAATGAGTTTAGGGGTGGGGGAAAGAAATCAAGTAAACACAGAATAGCCAGAATGCAAGATTGAATACAATTGGCTGAATACTTTTCAGGCGCATTTTTTTATGGATATGGACTCACAAGTGTTATTGGCTTGTGCCAACGCTGTTCTGTGTCTGTGCAGCTGTGAACTGGTGGTGCAGCAGGAATGTTGAGAGTAGTGCGCTGTCTGGTAAAGCAGGGTTACCAGATGATTGCACATAAAACTTCCTGCAGCACAGGAGCAGTGGCTTTGGACCACGATCACTGGTACGGAGTGCTTTAACACCATCTGTGAAGATACGTGTGATGAAAGACTGAAGTGAGAAACAAGAATGATGTGGCCCATAAATAACAATAAACATAGTAGTGTCTGGTCTTCTTAACTAGGGGCTCATTTAACTATACAGGAATACATTGTGTCTCAGTAACACAATTACCAAACACTGCATCAACAGATCTTTACCAAATAACCTGTTAAGTGTGCAATTCAAAATTGGGATCCATCATTAAGATCTATTAAGAGTAAATGTTGACACTGTCCCACAGGAGATGTTTAACAATGTCACTAGTAGCTATCTATAACCTTTCCCTACTCTCATGCTGTGCGGTTTTTCACTCTTCCTCATGGACCTGTGACAGGCAGCCCTCATGGTGATCTCCAATCGTCAATGTATCTTTGTTAGATACTGTGGCTGGATACTGTGTATCTAACAAAGATACATTTTTGTTATTTTTAGCTAGGAAATATAGCTAGCAAGCATAATTTAAGAAAGCTAACAAAAATAAACATTTCCAGGTAGATTCTGTCAGCGTTACAAATTTTACATTTTACAAAGTAACTAGCTAGCTACAGTTACTAGTTAAATTAGCTAGCTAGCATGATTGTAGCTAGCTATATCTGTCACTGACTTGGTACTCACCTTCATAGTGGTCTATGTAGCTTCCTATATACATCTTGAACTCATTTTCGTTCTTGCTAGCTGGAGTCTCGTTGGCTGATTTAATAATTTGATGTAAATCATTAATATTAATTTGAGTTAAGTCCTGAAGACACCTAGTAAAAAAAACTGCGACATAGTAGTAGTAATGTTATATCGTCGATAACAACTAGAATGACTTTCATCTATAGTATGCGCCACCGGAAATTGCCACACCGGTAGGAAGTGTGCTTTGAACATTCGGTCATGGAATGTGCATAAGGGCTATTTACCTGATTCAGTTTATCAGTTGGAGTGAAAACCTACAGGTTGGTAGCTCTCCAGGAACAGGGTTGGAGAGCCCTGCGCTAGAGTCTAATCTGGCCATGTCATTTAAGATTGCATGAAGCGCATCGTCTGGAATTTTAACCATGACAATGACCTTCTCCCCCACACTAATGGTACTCCCATCACCATGCATCACCCAGGTCGTAAATTAAAACATTGACCTGGAATTGCGTAAGAGAAGGAGATCGATTAACATACGATCTTGGCCACCTTTACCAAAACTGTATACACTAATCTGCATACAACCAACCACCTTTTGTGAATAAATAGCCAATAAACCCCTCTGGAAAATATCTATATTTAATATACAGTATGTAATACTGAAACAATAAGGACCTCTCCATAAATGTACATTATCAAAAATAAAGTCTCAGAAAATATAGGCCAATCAAAAATAAATTAGAATAGAGCGAAGTCATGACCACGGCACATTTGTAACAAACACAAAAAAACAGAACAGCTACGACCAAAAGATTTGCTCTCCAGCCTAATGGTCAAAGGTGGGGGGGTTACAGTTAAGGCCTGGTGTGGCTAAGAGAGGGGTCCAGGTTGTATCAGCTAGGTCCTTGGGAGCAGGTTGACAGCCAATGCCAGTCCAATAGAGGAGCTATGAGGTCAGATCCATTTCTACCATTCTGTAAGTCAATCTATTCCACACAGAGGGGACGGCTTGGCTGTGTGAAGTCACTCGGATCCTGGCTTACAGTCCCTCGGGATGAGGGTCCACATTAGTCCTCTGCTACTAGCATTCTTTACATACAGGGAGAGCGTTGGCCAGAGGGTAAACAGAGGCTTCTTGGTCCTCCTCACCCGTTTGTCAACTCCATTCTCCTCCTTTAGCGTTTGTTCCGCCGCTTATCCATTTCCTTTCGAAGCCGGGCCTGCAGTGCCATCCTCATGGTGGAGTCCAGAACATTCTCCTCCGCTACGCGCTCCACCACCCTCTCTGGCTTATCCTCCTAAGAGACAGATGGAGCACAGGGGTCATGACAAGGACACATTGTACTGTATGCAACAGAATGAGGACAACCATACATTTTTTTAAGTGATAATGCCAGAGAAGCCAATGTTTGGAGGATATATTGGCATGGATATTCGGCTCGAGACGAAGTCAGGACACTGTTGTTCAGAGGAGCTAGTCAACAACACAGCTAACAATCACTTCAAACTGATGCTGGAAAGACTGCAAACTAGCTTAACGTCATTTAGTTGTACCTTTTTTAAATTTCACACACACACCTAGGTGATTCATGATTTAGACTGAGAAAGGCTGCTTGCCTGTCTGTCTCATCACGTTCATTACTATGGGGCAGCTGGAGATTGAATTTCAATATTGAAACATAGTTGCAAATGTCAGAGAGAGAGACAGCAAGGTTTATACAAATCTCCGCTGTTGAAAACTAAATGTTAGTCTAAAGGAAATGTGAGATAATGTCTAGATGTTTTTTTGTGGAGATCAAGTTTATAAATTGTCAGATGGGTTGATGAGACAGTGCAGTCAGATGGAACATGGTAAATAGGCATTTTAACGTCATAGATTTAGCACGTGGTAACTTGTGGAATAGACACCGGCTGGAATGCGGTTTTAACCAAACAGCATTCAGGATTAGACCCACCCGTTGTATAAACATATAGGACACTTGAAAGTGTGAAAACTCTGCTGAAGGTGTTGAAACTACACTATATGGGCAAAATAACTTTAGTGGATTCGGCTATTTCAACCACACCCGTTGCTGACAGGTGTATAAAAATTGAGCACACGGCCATGCAATCTCCATAGACAAACATTGGCAGTAGAATGGCCCATACTGAAGAGCTCAGTGACATTCAACGTGGCACCGTCATAGGATGCCACCTTTCCAATAAGCCAGTATGTCAAATTTCTACCCTGGTCAACTGTAAGTGCTGTTATTGTGAAGTGGAAAAGTCTAGGAGTAACAACGTGTCAGCCGTGAATTGGTAGGCCACACAAGCTCACAGAATGGGACCGTCGAGTGCTGAAGCTCGTAAAAAAATATTTTGTCCTCAGTTGCAACACTCACTATCGAGTTCCAAACTTCCCCTGGAAGCAACATCAGCACAAGAACTGTTCATCGGGAGCTTCATGAAATGGATTTCCATGGCCGAGTAGCTGCACAAGCCCAGGATCACCATAAACAATACCAAGCTTCAGCTGGAGTGCTGTAAAGCTCGCCGCCATTGGACTCTGGAGCAGTGGAAATGCGTTCTCTGGAGTGGTGAATCTGGGTTTGGCAGATGCCAGGAGAACGCTACCTGCACAGTGCTAACTGTAAAGTTTGGTGGAGCAGGAATAATGTTCTGGGAGTGTTTTTCATGGTTCGGGCCAGGCCCCTTAGTTCCAGTGAAAGGAAATCTTAACGCTATAGCATACAATGACTTTCTAGACAATTCTGTGCTTCCAACTTTGTGGTAACAGTTTGGGGAAGGCCCTTTCCTGTTTCAGCATGACAATGCCCCCATACACAGAAATGGTTTGTCGAGAACTTGACTGGCCTGCACAGAGCCCTGAACTCAACCCCATCGAACACCTTTGGGATGAATTGGAACACCAACCTAATCGCCCAACATCAGTGCCCGACCTTACTAATGCTCTTTTGGCTGAATGGAATCAAGTCCCCGCAGCAATTTTCCGACATCTAGTGGAAAGCCTTAACAGAAGAGCGGGGGCTGTTATAGCAGCAAAGGGAGGACCAACTCCATATCAATGCCCATGATTTTGGAATGAGATGTTCGACGAGCAGGTGTCCATATACTTTTGACCATGCAGTGTATGAACGTGACCAATAAACTTGATTTGATAGACAGACCTTGAGTACGATGTAGGAGGTGACATGGCCAGAGTCAGCCTGGTAGTCCAGCCAGAAAAGCTCAGTTCCATGGGTCTCTGGCTCTGTACTGGACCCACTCTCATTCCACTCCTCAGTCTCTGCCCCCACTCCTGGCTGAGATCCATCTGGAGATGCATATACATACATAAATCACCACTTACCAGAGCCTTCCATCAAGTTGACAGAAGAGTTCATACTATCAGCAGTGTTTTCTTACTTCCACGTCGAGGATGGTACACTTGGATGTCTGGTCGTCGGGGGTGTCGGGAGGTAGTGGTGTGCCTGGGCCTCTGATGCTCATTGGCCTGCTTCACTTGCTTATCATAGTCATCTCTGCAAGACATCAAACAAGTCAGTGTAAAGAATCTATCAAAACATTTAGAGAGCATCTTGACTGGCTGTATCACCGCTTGGTATGGCAACTGCTTGGCATCCAACCGCAAGGCACTACATACAGAGGGTTGTGCATACGGCCCAGTACATCACTGGGGCCGAGCTCCCTGCCATCCAGGACTTCTATATCAGGTGGTGTCTGAGGAAGGCTCTAAAAATTGTCTAAGACTCCTGCCACCCAAGTTATAGACAAGCAATACGCACATAATCCAAAAAGTTGAAATGAATTAATTAATATCAGAATGAGCAATATATCGGACTCTGACATCGCTCAGTCCGATATTTCTTCATTTTACTTTTTGGATTATGTGTGTATTGCTAGGCATTATTACTGCACTGTTGGAGCTATAAACACAAGCATTATGCTGCACCTGCAATAATAACTGCAAATCCGTGTATGCGACAAATAAACTTTGATATATAATAGCACAGATACAAAGATGAGTCCTCTATCCATCTCTACGGCCTGTTGGTCACACGCGTATCTGCCCGCTCATTGGCTAGAATGGTCCCACCTGATCGCGCCTGCCTTCCATCTTTGGGATATGCATTTTCATTGTTAGAGCGGTCACATGTATATATTGTCAATAAAATAGACAGTCTTTAGTTATAGTTAGGGGCGACAAATAAACTTTGATATATAATAGCACAGATACAAAGATGAGTCCTCTATCCATCTCTACGGCCTGTTGGTCACACGCGTATCTGCCCGCTCATTGGCTAGAATGGTCCCACCTGATCGCGCCTGCCTTCCATCTTTGGGATATGCATTTTCATTGTTAGAGCGGTCACATGTATATATTGTCAATAAAATAGACAGTCTTTAGTTATAGTTAGGGACGTCCCAATGAACCCGTAATGCACTATCCCTTTGACGAGCGGAAGGGCTCTGTTATATGTTGTGCGCATGCGTAGAAGTGATTAGCGTAATAGCGATTAATTTCAACATTATGTAGAAAACACTCGAAATTGAACATCTGCATGATCTCAGAATTGATTACATTGCTAAAATATACACTCCACATGTTAGCTCAGATTAACAAAGTTTAATGATTCACCTGGCAATCTGGTTCCTTCGAATGTGGTGTAAGAAACCGTGGCTCATGTCCAAACGACCCGTGCGTTTATATTTGAGCTCTTGTTCTTCATCATCACGCAAAATCTCCATCGTGATTGACAATTGATTTAGTATTTCTTTATATGCACAACACCACAACAAACTGCATCGTAACGTTAATCAAGCTTTTAAAGTGGGCTGCTGTCCAACTAGAATTGCACACGGAGTTACGAGCCTGTTCATAGTCTATTTTTAATATCACGTTTCTACCCCGCAAATGATAATTGTCTCACATTTTGAATCCTCATTCATTATTTTATTTAAATTGTATAATAACCTATGTGTGAAAGCTGCGTTAATTTAGAGGCCCACATAAAAATGGCCAACATTATTCAATCTCAACCATTCGGTTTTCGCCAGAGTAAACGTGAAACTCGGGGTACATTCTGGTTGGCCATTTTGATATTGTATCCTGGAGTTTGCAGTGTTTTGGCGAGCTTGCTAGTTAGCTAAATAAACTCACCAGTGGCTTTAGCTAGTTAACTATACATTTTCTCCATACACAACAAAGATGAACGCTATGGTATCTGTAAAACGGGAGCGAGAAATTGACTTGGAAGACGATGAAGGTAGCTAGCCAACATATTTTAAAACTTGTATAAGCGAACCTTAGCTAACGTTCGATAGTAACACGCTAACGTTACTATAACTAGCGAACGTTGGCGTTTATTTCTAAACGTGTAGCTAGCTAGGTTAGCTGCTAAGTTAGCCTAAATCACATTGTTGGTAACTAGCTCTAGCTGGCTAATTATTGTTAGCTAGCTAAGACCCCATTCAAGCATCAAACGTGTTTTTCCTAGCTGCGTTATTGTTTGCCGCCAGAGCAGAGGTTTCCTGTAAAAATAACGATCTGGTGTTAACTAACGTTACCTAGCTAGATACGATTGTTGTCATTGTTAGTTAACATTTGGCTACACTTAATTATTTGTTGAAATTGTTATTTGTCTTACACAGTACCTGTGAAAATTGGCCGTTCGTCCGAGGACCGCAGAAGTCGCCATTGTCCCTACCTCGACACAATCAATAGGTAATGTCAACTGGCCTTAACATGGAAGATGCACAAGATAAGGCATTTTTTGAATGTGTACTCTTTGTGTAAATCACCTCTAACACACACATTTGTCTTCAGGAGTGTACTGGACTTTGATTTTGAGAAGCTATGCTCCATTTCCCTCTCCCACATCAATGTATACGCCTGTCTCATCTGTGGGAAATACTTCCAAGGTAAAGTATCCAATACTTCAGATTAACGTTGTTCCCCCCCCCTCTCTACCTGAGAAGTGTAGAAATGATTTGACCTAGGCCGAAACCAATGCATGTATCTTCCAGGTAGAGGTCTGAAGTCCCATGCCTACACTCACAGTGTGCAGTTCACACACCATGTGTTCCTCAATCTGCACACCCTCAAGTTCTACTGTCTGCCAGATAACTACGAGATCATTGACTCGTCGTTGGAAGACATCACGGTGAGTCTACAGAGATGGGTGTGCACAAAATTAACTCTGTAATAAGAAAGAACATGTGTCAAATGTATCAATTCAAACAGGCACTGATTGAGTGGTGCTAAACTCATAGTTCTGAATTATACCTTTAACAGTTCTTGTTCAGTCATGGTTTATACAATCATCCAGTGGTATGTGTCTAAAGTTATATAGTGGTGGTAATGTATTTTTATTTGTGTTTTAGTATGTACTAAAGCCCACGTTCACCAGACAGCACATCTCTGGATTGGATAAGCAGGGAAAGCTGTATCGAGCCTATGATGGCACCACCTATCTGCCTGGCATCGTAGGGCTCAACAACATCAAGGCTAATGACTACGCTAATGTGGTGCTGCAGGTAAGACTGTTATCCAACACAGAGTATCCACTGGTGAATCTGACATCTCTCCATTCACATGCTGCTAAACATTTTCCTGTGTGATGATCATTCATGTTGATTATGGTGAACTGTCCTTTCAGGCCCTGTCCAATGTGCCCCCACTGCGGAACTACTTTTTGGAAGAGGAGAATTACTGCGGCATCCGTAGGCCGCCGGGTGACATCATGTTCCTGCTGGTGCAGCGATTCGGTGAGCTGATGCGCAAACTGTGGAACCCACGGAACTTCAAGGCCCATGTGTCGCCCCACGAGATGTTGCAGGCCGTAGTGCTGTGCAGCAAGAAGAACTTCCAGATCACCAAGCAAGGTAGGATTTTATTATCACACATTTAGTGAGACACAGAGCCTCGATCCTCAAGAGCAAATTATTTTTAGTACAGTTAGATGTATGTTTTGGTATGTGTTGCATGTTATGTTGTGAATAAGCTATGCTGCTGATTGGTCTCTGTCCTTCAGGGGATGCTGTGGACTTCCTGTCATGGTTCATGAACGCTCTGCACGGCGCACTGGGAGGAACCAAGAAGAAACCCTGTGAGTGTCAGTGGGAGGTGGAGGGAATGATGTTGGGGTAGTGTTTTCTGCCTCATTGTACAACCTGTGAGATTAACAAAGATATTTCCCACTTCTTTCCCCCCTCTCTCCTATTGCTATTATAGCAAGCCTTACCAAAGTGTTCCAGGGTTCCATGCGTATCTTCTCCAAGAAGCTTCCTCACCCAGATTTGGTAAGTGGCTTATTGTCAACCCTTTGTTAAAGACTTCAACATTGTATCAAAGTTTAAATCCTTACTTGTGAATTCGTGACTCTTCAATATGATTACATATTTGAACTATTAAATTGTCCATGTTACATGCCTTTCTCTCCCTCTCCAGCCACCAGAAGAGAAGGTGGCTCTGCTTCTGAAGGAGGAGTACCAGGAGGAGATGTCTGACACCACCTTCCTCTTCTTGACCCTTGACCTCCCCACAGCCCCGCTGTACAAGGATGAGAAGGAGCAGCTCATCATCCCACAGGTCCCCCTCTTCAACATCCTGGCCAAGTTCAATGGCAACACAGAGAAGGTACTGCCCTCAAACGCACTTAAATTTGTTCAGATGAACAGCACTCCTATCCCCATGCCAGCCATCTAACCCATCAAGTGAGATGAAAACTAGCCTCGGAAGCCTAGGTTTCTCACATTATTTATTTTTTTGAAAGCCTGGGGAAATTCTCCTCAGGAAGATGACAAAAAGTGGTGGAAAACAGAGGTCAAGATGTAAACTAGTGATGCGTTGCCACTTATCAAGCCAATCAAATATTTAGCATGGGTGGATTTACAAACAGATGTTGTGTTTCTGAGAAGATTTCAGACTAGCAACAAGCTAGCTGGCAGAAGATACAAAAGTAACGCTGCTAGTGCTCCCATTCAAATGCAAAATCTTCCAAAAGCAGAGTCAACGAGACAAGATTTAGAATGTTGGCCTTTGAGACTTCAGCTTCTGTTTGAAAGAGATTTGATCACCTCTTGATTTTTATCACCTCTTCTTCGACCTTTCCTCTGAACTCTCCTGTTTGCTTTTAGGAGTATAAAACATACAAAGAGAATTTCCTCAAGAGGTTCCAGTTGCTCAAGCTGCCCCCCTATCTCATCTTCTGCATCAAGAGGTTCACCAAGAACAACTTCTTTGTAGAGAAGAACCCCACCATTGTCAACTTCCCCATCACGTAAGTGACTGTTGCATACTTTCCCCATATACTCAGTTGTAATTTTGCATTGTGCTCAGCCTTATGATTCTGTGTGTGTTTTTGACTGACCCCTTGCATTTGCTCCTTGATCAGGAACGTAGACCTTCGTGAGTATCTGACAGAGGAAGCACAGGTCACAGAGAAGAACACAACCTATGACCTGGTGGCCAATGTGGTGCATGATGGGAAGCCCACTGAGGGGGCATACAGAATACATGTCCTGCATCATGTAAGTGACAGATGTGTGTTTTAAGATTTTTTTTTTGTGTGAACTCTACAGGTGCAAATTTGCAAAGCTTTAGATGTGCAATATTTCTTGATATTGTGAAAGAAAATACTCATCCTGTTCAGTTATTGGTGCTAATTATTGGTGCTAATGTGCCTGTCTTTGTCGCTGAAGGGCACTGGAAAGTGGTACGAGCTCCAGGACCTGCAGGTGACAGATATCCTGCCCCAGATGATCACACTGTCAGAGGCTTACATTCAGGTAAGTTCTATTGTCACATTGATCACTGATTATACAAGATGCTGTTCTCTAACTTACCTGTTTATGTGTAGATAAGTTACTGACTCCCACTAACTGCCAATTGTGTTGACGTGTGGGTTCTCTGTGTTCCAGATTTGGAAAAGAAGAGAGAGCGAAGATGACACAACTAACCACACTGGGGCGTGAATGAGGCATTTAATGAGCATCGATCATATTTAAAGATTGATTATACAGGAAAGAGCTGTCACTTGCTGGCTAGTGGTCAGACAGTATCCCGTGTAATTGGATACTGTCCAAGATGACCTCAGGGTAAGCCCCCACCACATGAGGACCAGGACATTTTATTTGAGGATTTTGGCTATAGCGAAAACAATGATGTTTACTATTTTTTGTTCTTCGCTTACATTTTTAACTGTAAATGGTAGATTAAATCAGTTTTGGCTTTTCTGTTTTCAGTCATTAATATTATTTGAGATTTTGCACAATTTGACACGTGTTGATTTGTCTTAGCCATAGTTGGGTCTTTATTTGTGAAACAAGGAAGTAAATACAATTCCAACATTTTGAATAAGACATGACCAAATAGTGAAGGTTACAAAAAGATGTTCATATTATAAGCAGTACATTATAGGATAAATATACTCATGTATACACAAATACTTCGGACTCACACATGAATATTACTTAGATCATAAAAATGGAACCTAAACATAGTTTAATATACAAAGGCAATGCATTGACATATTACTGGTTTAAAGGATTTCTCCATCAAAAGGAGGTATATGTTCACTCAAATACACTCAAGACACTTCACCACTTTATTTACTGTACCATATTTGTTTGCCCTGATTATGACTGATTTTATATGAATAACTTTATTGCAGATAACAGGGAAAAGTAACAATTAATTTCTAATGTAAATGAGGTATTATACTTGTGGATATATCTGCTTAAAAGGTCCACAATTATTTTAACTCAATCATTTACAGTATGTTTGAATGAATTACTTACTGTACTCGTAATGGCCCACACAGTGAAAATCAAACCTGACACCATCAAATCATCTCAGTGCTACATGATTAGCCTAACACAAGTACAAATCTAATGAAGGAAATATACAGACATTTTTCTCAAATTGCTCAACAGTGCAATATAATACCTGTTAAATTAAATGTACAGAAAAATTAAGGCAACAGTGCAGTCATTAACAAGTTACATTCTTAAACACACTTAGCAGTTAATAAATGCAGATAATTCATCATAGCTTCATCCATGAAGGGAGATCTCTGGGTGTGGTTTTCAGCTCTAGTTCCTCATGACCTTCTGGCAGAAGTCTACCATCTGGAGTTGTATCAAAATGAAACCAGATCAGATATAATGCACTATACCAAAACATTGATGTGGGTAGTGTTGTTTTTCAGACAATAAACCCTGGCTTGTACTATGCTTTAGTTTGCTTATTTACCTGTAGTTTGGGTTGTTGTATCAGATAGTAAACCATGGCAGATCTAGTTTACTTACGCCACACTCGTGAGAGGTTTTCACATCCCTGCAGATGTAAATGGGTCCCCAGGTACAGTGGTTCTTCCTCAGAAGATGCTGCTCTTTCACAACAACACACACATCAGCTCTCTGGAGGACACAGTGACAAATAGCTGATATACTGACTAAGAGAAGACTCAGTCACTCTACACACAATCACACCACTGTTGTCACTGGGACAGTCAATCTACAAGAGTATTGGTCTGGGGATTATAGACAGTGAGGTTAGGAGTGTCATACACTGTAGAGACAGTGGAGGACCTCCTATGGCTCTGATGTGAATGGTTTAATTACCTCACATGCATCCATTTGGCTTCCCAGAACCTTCTGCAGCCTGGGGCCATAGAGTTTGGTGAACATTTCACACTGGAAAGAACACAAAGACGGGTATAATGAAACTGACTTAACTGCTACTCGCTGTTTATCTATGCATAGTCACTTTACCCCTAACTAGATGTGCATTCGGAAAGTATTCAGACCCCTTCACATTTCGCTACGTTACAGCCTTATTCTAAAATCAACTCTTTACATACTTTGCATTCGGAAAGTTTTCAGACCCCTTCCCTTTTTCCACATTTTGTTACGTTACACCCTTATTCTAAATAATTAAATAAAAAATGATCCTCGTCAATCTACACACACTACCCCATAATGACAAAGCAAAAACAGGTTTTTAGAAATTTGTGCAAATGTATTTAAAAAGAAAAAATGGAAATATCACATTTACATAAGTATTCAGACCCTTTACTTAGGACTTTGTTGAAGAACCTTTGGCAGTGATTACAGCCTCGAGTCTTCTTGGGTATGACGCTACAAGGTTGGCACACCTGTATTTGAGAAGTTTCTCCCATTCTTCTCTGCAGATCCTCTCAAGCTTTTAAAACAAAAACTGAAATACCTTTACATAAGTATTCAGACCCTTTGCTATGAGCTCAGGTACATCCTGTTTCCATTGATCATCCTTGAGATGTTTCTACAACTTGATTGAAGTCCACCTGTGGTAAATTCAATTGAATGGACATAAGTTGTAAAGGCACACACCTGTCTGTCTATATAAGGTCTCACAGTTGACAGTGCATATCAGAGGACAAAGGAAGATGGTGGAAGTGGATACTGAGTTCGAATTAAGCAGCGCGTCCAGCAAATTTGGTGAAGACAAATGTTCTGAATGGACAAGACTAGTATTTGAAAGTTGGAACAAAAAGGAAATTGTCTAAAATTGGAGTGGATGATACGTGTGTAAATGATAATGAATCGCTTCTTTTTGGGATGCGTTTGTTGAGTAAGGCTGCATATGTGGAAAACTCGTTTGAGGTGTTAAAAAATGGTGAAGTATGCGCTTGGAAAAGTGGAGTTTGTCAGAGTGATCAGGAGAAGTATTATTTTGATTAATTGTATTTCTGAAGAGCAGAGGAAGATTGCAGTGGGCCTCAAAAGAATCCGGACAACAGAAGTTTTTTTTGTTTTGATTTTCGGTGTAGGGCACCCGTCAAAGGAGTCATCTCAGGGGTGGCGATGGATGTTCAGGCAGAATACCTGAAGATAATTCCTGGTGTGGTTGGTGCCCGGTGTCTGACCCCGATGGGTGAATGGTGGAAAAGAAGAAAGTCTGTCAGTCCTGTTGTTTTTTTCATAAAGAGCAAATGCCTACACATGTGAAGCTTGGTTATGTAAGATATGCCGTAAGAGCTTCCGTCCCCAAACCACTGGAGTGTAAGAATTGTAAAGGATTTTCTGGTCTGATGTAACCAAGATTGAACTCTTTGGGCTGAATGTTAAGCGTCACGTCTGGAGGAAACCTGGTACCATTCCTATGGTGAAGCATGGTGTTGGCGTCATCATGCTGTGGGGATGTTTTTCAGTGGCAGGGACTGGGAGACTAGTCAGAATCGAGGGAAGGATGAACGGAGCAAATTACAGAGATATCCTTGATGAAAACCTGTTCCAGAGCGCTCAGAACCTCAGACTGGGGCGTAGGTTCACCTTCCAACAGGACAACGACCCTAAGCACACAGCCAAGACAACGCAGGAGTGGCTTCAGGACAAGTCTCTGAATGTCCTTGAGTGGCCCAGCCAGAGCCCGGACTTGAACATGATCTAACATCTCTGGGGAGACCTGAAAATAGCTGTGCAGCAACGGTCCCTATCCAACCTGACAGAGCTTGAGAGGATCTGCAGAGAAGAATGGGAGAAACTCCCCAAATACAGGTGTGCCAAGCTTGTAGCGTCATACCCAAAAAGACTCGAGGCTGTAATCACTGCCGAAGTTGCTTCAACAAAGTACTGAGTAAAGGATCTGAGTACTTATGTAAATGTGATATTTTTTTAATACATTTGCAAAAATTCTAAAAACCTGTTTTTGCTTTGTTATTATAGGGTATTGTGTGTAGATTGATAAGGGGAAAAAACGATTTAATACATTTGTATTACATCTGTATTACCTCAATTACCTTGACTAACCTGTATCCCCGCATATTGACTCGGTATCGGTACCCCCTCATTATTATTATTTACTCATTGTTATTTTATTGTTATAATATATATTTTTTGACTTTATTTAGTAAATATTTTCTTAACTCTTAGTTTTCTTAAAATGGCATTGTTGGTTAATATGGCTGCACTCCCGTTAACGGGATGATATGACAACAGCCAGTGAAAGTGCAGGGCGCCAAATTCAAACAACAGAAATCTCATAATTAAAATTCCTCAAACATACATGTATCTTATACCATTTTAAAGGTAATCTTGTTGTTAATCCCACCAAAGTGTCCGGTTTCAAATAGGCTTTACAGCGAAAGCACCACAAACGATTATGTTAGGTCACCGCAAAAACAGTCCTTTTTCCAGACAAAGAAAGGAGTCACAGAAAGCAGAAATAGAGAGACAATTAATCACTAACCTTTGATGATCTTCATCAGATGACACTCATAGGACTTCATGTTACACAATACATATATGTTTTGTTCGAGAAAGCTCATATTTATATCCAAAAACCTCAGTTTACATTGGCGCCATGTTCAGAAATGGCTCCAAAATATCCGGAGAAATTGCAGAGAGCCACGTCAAATAACATAAATACTCATAAACTTTGATGAAAGATACATGTTTTACATAGAATTAAAGATACACTTGTTCTTAATGCAACCGCTGTGTCAGATTTCAAAAAGCTTTACGGCAAAAGCACAATATTCAATAATCTGAGAACAGCGTTCAGCCACAAAAGGAAGCCATACAGTTACCCGCCAAATTGTGCATTTAACAAAACTCATAAAAAGCATTATAAATCTTCACTTACATTTGCTGATCTTCGTCGGAATGCACTCCCAGGACTCCCACTTCCACAAGAAATGTTTGTTTTGTTCGGTAATGTCCATCATTTATGTCCAAATAGCTATTTTTGTTAGCGTGTTTGGTAAACAAATCCAAAGTCAGAAAGCGCGTTCACTAAAAGCTGACGAAATGTCAAAAAGTTCCGTAACAGTCAGTAGAAACATGTCAAACAATGTATTGAATCAATCTTTAGAATGTTTTTAACATAAATCTTCAGTATCGTTCCAACCGGAGAATTACATTGACTTCAGATATGCGATGGAACAGTGCTCCCTCTCATGTGAACGCGCATTGTCAGAGCATGGCCAGGTCATGGTAGACCTGACTATTTCCTGTCTCCTTCAGCCCCACTTCACAGTAGAGGCATCAGACAAGGTTCTACAGACTGTTGACATCTAGTGGAAGCCGTAGGAAGTGCAAACTCAGCCATATCCCACTGTTTGTTCAAAAGGGGCTGTGTTGAAAATCTACCAACCTCAGAATTCCCACTTCCTGTTTGGATTTTTTCTCAGGTTTTTGCCTGCCATATGAGTTCTGTTATACTCACAGACATCATTCAAACAGTTTTAGAAACTTCAGAGTGTTTTCTATCCAATACGAATAATAATATGCATATATTAGCAACTGGGACTGAGGAGCAGGCAGTTTACTATGGGCACCTCTGTGCACCTTTCATCCAAGCTACTCAATACTGCCCCTGCAGCCATAAGAAGTTAAAATCCTCTTAAGGATCTGTCCCTTTTTTTATTTTTATGTTTGCCTAAAATGACATCTAACTGCCAGTAGCTCAGGACCTGAAGCAAGGATATGCATATTATTGATACCATTTGAAAGGAAACACTTTGAAGTTTGCAGAAATGTTAAAATAATGTAGGAGAATGTAACACATGGTTAAAGATAATAAAACATGTATTTTTATTTTTTTATCGTATTTGAAATGCAATAGAAATGCCATTATAGAATATTGCATTTCAGACACCAGCTAGATTTTGGCCACAAAATGGCAGCAGTGCGTGTGCAATGTTTCAGATTGATGCAGGGAAGTATTGCAATACAGGACAATATTTTGTATCAAGTCTGCCCAAATGTGCCGAATTGGTAAATTGATACATTTTAAAGTACTTAACTATAGAGAACATACACAAATTATATGGTAATACAAAATCTAAGTTTACCCACCCCCAGGAATGTCATAGATTAGCTTATACACTAACTTTCACACATCTAGATGGCGGGCTGGGTGGGTATGGAGCCAGAGACAGCAGGGTTCAAACTGTAGAACCCAGTTCCTACATTTGAATATAAAAATGGATTTTATCAAACAACTTTGCTACATTTGATTTCTGGGACCCTCAGGATGACAAATCGGAGCAAGATTACTGAATGTAAGTACATTATTTACCTTCATAGGTGAATGTATCAAACCAGTTTCCTTGATAAAAGTTTTTTGTTCCTGTGCACTCTCCTCAAACAATAGCATGGTATTTTTTTCACTGTAATAGCTACTGTAAATTGGGCTGTGCAGTTAGATGAAGAAGATTTTAAGCTTTCTGCCCATATAAGACATGTCGATGTCCTGGGAAATGTTCTTGTTACTTACAATGTCATGCTAATCACATTAGCGCATGTTAGCTCAACCGTCTAGGTAGAGGTACACCGATCCCGTAGAGGTTAAGGGCTTGTAAGTAATCATTTCACGGTAAGGTCTACTACACCGGTTGTATTCGGTGCATGTGAAAAATCTAATTTGGTTTGTTTTTCACACCGTTGAATGTTTTTTGTTATTCTGTCTCTTACGGTGACTACAGCATAGATCACTATGTTTAGGCCTACTCCTGGAACTGGTAGTGGTGACAACTTGTGCAAACTCAGAGACTTCTCATACACTAAATTAAAATGTAGGGGCAGACCTTGGGGATGGTGTTGGGGTGCTTCAGGCAGACAGACTGGAGGAAAGAGGAGGTCTGAGATTCAGTGGCGTTGAGACCCAGGTGGAACCGGCTCAGAACCGCCATCGTACGGCAGGAATCACAGTCAGAGGATAGGAGCATCTCTGGAGAGGAGGAAGGGCGGGGGAGTCAGGGTTACAGAGGGCTACAATGTGGAAGAGCAGCACCAAGTGAGACGGACAATCTACAGACCATGGACTGCATAAACAACGAGGGGTGAAGAGGAGAGAGCCGAAAGGAAATGTGTTACCTACCACAGTCTTCTATCAGTATAGACGACGCACCACGGATATAACTTTATGATTGAGGAGGATAGAGCCCTGGTCTGAACAAATTATCCCACTCACCCATGCTGGGGGTCTCCTGGAACAGGTGCAGCAGGGCACAGATGGAGTAAGGGGCGGCTGACGGCAGCAGGAAGTTAACTATCTTCTTGCCATACTTGTTGATGAAGTCATTGCACTGGTCCTTGTAGCTGGCAGGCAGAAGGCCACACACACCTCCCATTAGCTTCACTATGGCATCCTGCAAGGTTCAAGGGGAACAAGGGTGTCCAGCAAAAAGTGTTTTTGTCTGTGTGTTAGTGGGTGCAGACGTATGAAAATAAGAATGCATTACCTCAATCTTATCCGTAGGCAAAACGCTCTCCAGTTTCTTCATGAGATAAACACAGAAGGTACATTGTGGGCTGACCTGCACCTAGAGAGGAGATGACATGGTGACAGAGCGTTCAGTGCAGACAGATAATGACTAACTGACAGCCAAATAATTTAGAACAAGACAAACACATTGACAAACAAACAGAAAGGGCATGAAAGGGACTTCTGCTCCTAAACTGTACAAAAGTTCAGCTCTCACTCGCCTCTGGGTTGGTGCCTGAGTCAAGGACAGCGTTGGACAGGTCCATGTCAGTGATGGTAGGAGAAAGCTGTTTAGGTGCTCCCCTCTTTGAGTGGACAGCACACAGTCCCAATACCATACATGTCTCACCTGGCTTCTACAGATATGAAGGATGGAGGAAGAGCGTTAATAGAGAAGAAGACCGGTTCTTGTATAATCACAAAATCATCGCCCTTGAATGTATCATAAAAGTGAACGTAAAAACATTTTTGATGGTTATGTTGTAGCCCTGTAAACCAGACTTCCCTATCTCTGTATGTTTGCAGTGCTCAGGAACTCACCAGTATGCCAATGAGGTACTGGAGGGCTTGGGGCAGGTACATCTGAACCTGGGATACACAGTGGCTTTGAGCCACACCTCCGGGGAGGCGCTGACACAGGTCATCCAGGGTGCTGTTGATCAGCTCCTAAACAATCAACACAGGTACATATTTCTTAATTATATTATTTTACTTTTAGATATGTGTATATTGTTATACATTGTTAGATATTACTGCACTGTTGGATCTAGGAACACAAGAATTTTGCTACACCCGCAATAACATCTGCTAAATATGTGTGTGACCAATACAATTTTATTTGATTTTGATATACAGTTACACTGTTGGTGACTCACTTTGATGAGGGGTGAAATTATCTGTCAATTTGACATCCTTCTAGCAGACTTTGTTTCAAGATCAGAGTTCAACATAATGTAGTCTCTGTTGACTAGTGTAAGGGAGTTTTTGCTAGACATTATATTCTATATTTGCACTGTAAACGGGAACTGAAAGATGGCGGAGGAGAGGTCTGAGACCAGATGTTTTTTAGATGTACATATATTTCTGGCTACAGAAATTGAAGTATAAGTAACACTTTCTGGTCAGGGTGTTATCTGCATCTCTGGCTATAATTTTATTTTATTGAGCAACATACTTCAGCAGAATCAGAATGGGTACTCACCTGGGTGTCTGTGTTGGAGATCATGTCTGTGAATAGCTCAATGATCTGGCTGCAGTCTGAACAGATGTCAGATGTCTGGTAGAAGGACATCAGAGGTGAGAGGTCAGTGATTCACTATAATTGGCCATTTCAGGCATAATCTCCTACATCTCTAATTTAACAACCACATGATCTTCAGCTTGTGTACAGTTCAGGCCTGAAAGCTCTGGTGAAAAAAGGGACACCACAACAACCATCTTTTTTAAGTTGAAAATGACTTGTTGCTAGTGTGTGAAAGCAGAATTGAAACAGGCTTGGCGTGTTAATAGAAATATGTGGCCAAGAGTTATCTATAGATGAATGATTTGTGAACCAAGTACTGGGGCGTATCTTCTAGAATAGAGAACACAAGCTATACAATTGGTAACTGTTAAGAGGGGACTTGGGTATAGTCTCCATCAAACCTGGTCCTGAAAGACTCATGTTAGATCTGTTGGTGTTTTATGCATACAGTAATTATATTACAGTAGTTATATCTTACTGATGACTGCTGTGTGATGTCCAATTTGGCCCTGGTAGGCTCACGGATGACCATGGTCTCACCTGTGAAGATCCCGCAGAATAACTCACAGTTTAGTTAGTTACTAAAAACAAAAGTTGTTAACTAGGTCAGGTCTGAACCAGTATCTGTGCATTAGAGACCTCTCTAATGCCCAGAAAGCTCAGATTCAAACTTCCATTCACCAGCTCTGCAAGCATTATAATGTAAAAATACGTTCATTGCTCAACATGGGTGACAGGCAGCGTAGTGGTTAGGATAGTTGGGCAAGTAAATGAAAAGTCGCTGGTTCAAACACCAGAGTTTACCAGGTGAAAAATCTGTCGATGTGCCCTTGAGCAAGGCACCCTTGTTGGTCCAGGGTCGTCGTCAATAATGGCTGATGTGCAGGCATAATCAAAGTGTCACTGGACTAGTGCACTTGCCACAGTCTTTAGGTTGTCTATATCTACGTTTCCATTCAATTGGTGACAGATTTTCATGTGAATATTCTAAAATCTGCATATAAACAATATGAACATTTCACGCTTTCCTTTAGGACAATTTGGCACCGGATAACGTGACCGGGAACATTTAAATTTACTGAAAATTTGAGAAATTGACCTCAGATTCAACATGGCGCATGCAGCGCCGTCAATAAACGAGGGATATTGGCCAAATGAGCCACATTTATTTGTCCTTAAAAACAGCCTAATAACAAATTACAAAACACTATTCCTTTTGTTTCGATATGTAGCATAAGAAAAACTTTATAGCCTATTTTTTATTGTTTTTTAGCCTACTTTCCTACAACAATAATTGTCCACCTCGCGGTTCAGCTGTCGGGTATTTGAGCACCAAATGCATCAAGGCATTGCATGCATAGGCCTATAGGCTTAGGTGTCCACTGTATGATATTAATATTTTAAAAACAAATATAGCCTATATAAAGGAAGAGAAGCTTACACCTAGCCCCAGGGAGATGGAGAGAGAGATATGCCGGCGGCATGCTACAACATAGCCATGCATTTCTTTATGTATGATGGCTATTGCGTCTGCTATACAGATATAGACTTACAGAAGGAGGTTAATTCGTTAATTTTCTATCAGAATATGTTGTATTATGATAAGCATTATACTGTTAGATTATAGGAGTAACTCTAGTAGGCCTAAAACATTTCTCCTCACCTCAAGTTCAATTGTCGAAGTCAGTGCACTGCCTTCATATCATAGGCTTGCAGTAGTCAAAGCTTAATAATAGCAACACCAAACCTTAACAAAAGTTTTTAAACTTTATTAGGGTAATATCAAAAGTAAGCGAAGCTATTGTTTATAGCGAAAATATGAGCATGCTATTATATTAGCAAACACAGCATTACAGCCAAAGCAAATGGCTCAACATAATTAAATAAAATACTTTCGAACTGATTTAAACATTCACAAAGGTTTTGAATATGCTATATTGCAGTAACTACCAACAAAGGCCAGCGCCTACCATACATGACAGAAATAGGCTAATGTTCTTTATTTTACAACAGACCTACTTATAACCTATTTTAAACTAAACCATTAAAAAGACACATGTTATTTAGCCAATACAAATCTCTGAACAGAATTAAACAAAACAGGTTTTGCATATTTTTTAAAACAGGTTTTGATTAATAAATAGGCTTACAATAATAACAATGATATACAATAATAATAATAATAATGATAAAACAAATGATTATAAATACATTTAAATTCTAAAACTGCATCCTACCTGAATAGGGAGTTGCACAGTAGCCTGCATATGGCCTTGCCAACATTCTTCTCATTTTAGTCAAAAACCGCAATTACCGGCTAAGGGAAACCGTGGCGCATTTTCCTATCAGAGTTGTGTTTCCATCAAATTCACTTGTTGCCGATACAAGTCTGTGTGTCAATACGTAGTGCACATAAAATTATTTAAGAGGTGAAATTCCTCAAATAAAAAATACAAGTTAAATGAGTTTCCATCGCATTTTCAACTCTAGGCCTACTGATGGTTTTGTCACAAAAAAGTGTCGCAAATGTGCTGACTCTCGTATGCATTTGCGCTCTAGCCATCCGTTTGCAGATACAATGCAGGTATAGCCTACTACATGATGAGATTATAATGGACAACAGTGACGATATTATTTTTCTTTGTCAAATGGCGTCGATGATCATGTCACCAGAATAAGACCCTCCATATTTATTGAAAGGAGCATCAACCTCATCACTGTGCACTTTCAAGTGATGAACTGTGAATTTCATCATACTGTAATTTATTTAATCCGTAGCCTAATAAACTGCATGCGTTCCCATGATTCCGTTACATTTTTTTTAAATCTCACATGTAGGCTACTTTACTCGCATAAAAAGGTTGGATGGAAACCTGGTTAATGTCAAGCCATTTTGAGGATGCTGGAATTATATTTTGGATGAACGTGCGCATGGCTACAGTCAATCAATCAATCAAACACATGTATTTATAAAGCCATTTTTGCATCAGGAGACTTTTGAAATAGCCTAATCCGATTAAAACATTGTGACTGGTTGTGTTTATCCCACATATAAAACGCAATACATTTAAAAAGTGGAATTATACATATTTAGGCTATAATCATGCGTTAGGTTCTAGGTGCGCGAGTAATAGCCGCTCGGATTGGAGAGGAGGCAGAGTACATGTTAAACTTTCTTGAATAACTGGGCCTGCCGGTTGCATATGTGGCAACATTATTATAGGACGACCCGAGAGAATGGGTTAGAACTTAGCTCTGACATGTTTAAAAATATATTTTTAATCAAAGCTCTCGAGTTCCAATATTGAATTGAATGTACTGTATTACATGTTAGGCAAACGGAAAAGGCAGACATTTATGTTCCATAATCTGGCTTTACTAATTAATGAAAAAAGCACTGTGGTCAAAGTCTGAAAATAGCACGACTGCTTCCTAGCGCAGTGTAAACTCATATATTAGTGCAGAATACACCAGGTCTATTTTTGTAACTGGTGAAACAATGCAGCGACAGCCATTCAGTGACAGAGACTCGATGCATTGTCTGACAAGGTTTCGCCAAAAAGACTGTCAATATAGAATCATATATTAGCTAGGGTAGTATCTACTTACCGATACAAAAATATGCAATAAAGATTGAAACAATAAATTGTAAAACCGCCATTGTAAGAGAGAACAGAGTATGATTTACAGTCGGCCCTGAATCAATAAAGGGTGACAGTAGGCTATCCAATGGCTATGAGTCCGGAAGCACAGATTGACTCGCAGCCAATCAGAGAGACAGGAAATAATGCATTTAGGCATAGTTTATTTTTAAGTTAAGGCAGTCAAAAAAAATAACAACATAGTGACATGTTATGCTTGCTGTGTCAAATTACCTTACCAGTTGACATGCTTACAAAAAACTTAACAGAGTTAGGGTACTAAGGGTTAACTATCCCCCTGGGGTAACTGCCCCCCACCCCCCTGTAATTCACATTTAAACCACAAGATGTCACCAAATTATTTTACCAACACTTTGCCTGGCTGCCACTGCTCTTGCTCAACAAAAAATGTCCTTGGAGATATTTCAACAAAACGATTTTGTGGTAAGTTGATCTTTTTTTTAACATTTTGATTTTTTTTAGATATATTCCACTGCTTCCGAGCATACTATTTGCCAATGTCTAGTCTCTAGACAACAAGGTGGACGAAATTAGGGCACGAGTTGCCTTCCAAAGAGACATCAGAGATTGTTACATTCTCTGTTTCACGGAAACATAGCTCACTTGAGATGTGTTGTCAGAGTCGGTACAGCCACCGGGTTTCTTCATGCGTCGCGCCGACAGAAACAAACATCTCTCTGGTAAGAAGAAGGGTAGGAGTGTATGCCTCATGATTAACGACTCATGGTGTAATCATAACAACATACAGGAACTCAAATCCTTTTGTTCACCTGACCTAGAATTCCTTACAATCAAATGCCGACCGAATTATCTTCCAAGATAATTCTCTTCAATTATAGTCACAGCCGTGTATACCCCCCAAGCAGATACCTCGATGTCCCTAAAAGAACTTCACTGGACTCTATGTAAACTGGAAACCATATATCCTGTGGCTGCATTTATTGTATCTCTGGATTTTAACAAAGCTAATGTTAGAACAAGGTTACCTAAATTCTATCAGCACATTGATTAATGCACCCGCTCGAGCAAAACATTGGACCACTACTGCTCTAACTTCTGTGATGCATACAAGGCCCTCCCCCGCCCTCCCCCACCCTCCCTTTGGTAAATCTGACCATGACTCCATCTTGTTGCTCCCCTCCTACAGGCAGAAACTAAAACAGGTCGCATTCGTGCTTAGGTCTATCCAACGCTGGTCTGACCAATCGAATTTCACGCTTCAAGATTGCTTCGATCACGTGGACTGGGATGTGTTCAGGGTAGCCTCAGACAATAACATCGATGTATACGCTGAGTCAGTGAGTGAGTTTATTAGGAAGTGCATTGGAGATGTTGTACCCAATGTGACTATTAAAATCTTCCCTAACCAGAAACTGTGGATTGATGGCAGCATTCACGTAAAACTGAAAGTGCAAATCACTGCATTTATTAATGGCAAGGCAACTGGAAACATGACCGAATACAAACAGTGTAGCTATTCCCTCTGCAAGGCAATCAAACAAGCAAAGTGTCAGTATAGAGACAAAGTAGAGTCGCAATTCAATGGCTCAAACACGAGACGTATGTGGCAGGGTCTACAGACAATCACGGATTACAAAAAGAAAACCAGCCCCGTCGCGGACATCAACATCTCACTCCCAGACAAATTAAACAACTTCTTTGCACACTTGAGAACAATACAGTGCCACCGACACGGCCCGCTACCAAAGACTGCGGGTTCTCCTTCAATGTGGCCGATGTGAGTAAAACATTTAAACGTGTTAACACTCGTAAGGCTGCCGGCCCAGACGGCATCCCTAGCCGCGTCCTCAGAGCATGCGCAGACCAGCTGGCTGGTGTGTTTACGGACATCCCTATCCCAGTCTGCTGTCCCCACATGCTTCAAGATGGCCACCATTGTTCCTGTACCCCAAGAAAGCTAAGGTAACTGAACTAAATGACGATTGCCCCGTAGCACTCACATCTGTCATCATGAAGTGCTTTGACAGACTAGTCAAGGATCATATCACCTCCACCCTACCTGATACCCTAGACCCATTCCAATTTGCTTACCGCCCCAATAGGTCCACAGACGATGTAATCGCCATCACACTGCACACTGCCCTATCCCATCTGGACACGAGGAATACCTATGTAAGAATGTTGTTCATTGACTACAGCTCAGCATTCAACACCATAGTACCCTCCAAACTCATCATTAAGCTTGAGACCCTGGGTCTCGACCTTACCCTGTGCAACTGGGTCCTGGACTTTCTGACAGGCTGCCCTCAGGTGGGGAAGATAGGAAACAACAAGGGTGCGTTCTCAGCCCTCTCCTGTACTTCCTGTTCACCCATGACTGCGTGGCCATGCACACCTCCAACTCAATCATTAAGTTTGCATACAACACAACAGTGGTAGGCTTGATTACCAACAACGACGAGACAGCCTACAGGGAGGAGGTGAGGGCCCTCGGAGTGTGGTGTCAGGAAAATAACCTCTCACTCAACGTCAACAAAACAAAGGAGATGATCGTGGACTTCAGGAAACAGCAGAAGGAGCACCCCCCTATCACCATCGATGGGAAAGTAGTGGAGAAGGTGGAAAGTTTTAAGTTCCTCGGCGTACACATCAGACAAACTGAAATGGTCCACCCACACAGACAGCGTGGTGAAGAAGGCGCAACAGCGCATCTTCAACCTCAGGAGGCTGAAGAAATTTGGTTTGTCACCGAAAAGCCTCACAAACTTCTACAGATGCACAATCGAGAGCATCCTGTCGTGCTGTATCACCGCCTGGTACAGCCACGGCACCGTCCTCAACCGCAAGGCTCTCCAGAGAGTAGTGCGTTCTGCACAACGCATCACCGGGGGAAAACTACTTGCCCTCCAGGACACCTACAGCACCTGATGTCACAGGAAGGCCAAAAAGATCATCAAGGACAGCAACCACCTGATCCACTGCCTATTCACCCAGTTATCATCCAGAAGGCGAGGTCAGTACAGGTGCATCAAAGCTGGGACCGAGAGACTGAAAAATAGCTTATATCTCAAGGTCATCAGACTGTTAATAAACAACATTCACTAATATAGAGAGGCTGCTGCCAACATACAGACTCAAATCACTGACCACTTTAATAAATTGATTTAATAATGGTATCACTAGTCACTTTAACTAATGCCAATTTAATAATGTTTACATATCCTACATTACTCATCTCATATGTATATACTCTATTTTATGCCATCTATTGCATCTTGCCTATGCCGCACGGCCATCGCGCATCCATATATTTATATGTACATATTCGTATTCCATCCCCTTACATTGTGTGTATAAGGTAGTCGTTGTGAATTTGTTAGATTACTTGTTAGATATTACTGCACTGTCGGACTGGAAGCGCTAGCATTTCACTACACTCGCATTAACATCTGCTAACCATGTGTATGTGACCAATACAATTTGATTTGATTTGAAGTTAGATCTATAATTGTTTTTAAATATACAAGTAGGAAAGCCTTAAACTATTGAAAGCCTTTTGCTCCTGAAAGTCATTTTATAGACTGCTGGGATTTAAAATCTTACATTATTCAAATAATATTTAATACAATTGTACATAATGGATTGTATGGGAAAAGAACAACAAAGAGAGAACAAGGGAAATGAATGTGCAGGTGAGATAAAAAGAGGGACTTTACATCAAATCTCCTCATAGTGCGGATATTAATAGTAACATGTGCGACACCATTTCCCTCCATATTTTATTTAAATAATTAAAATAAGACAACTAGACAACTAATATTTTTTGAAGGGCCAAATTTGGGGTGTAGGCTTTGGCGTGACGTTGCTATCATTAATGCAATGATGGCTATTCATTGAATAATTACATATCACGTTCAATTATTACGCGATTAAATTAATCATATAACAATTAATTTAGTAGTAATCTGGGGCACCACAGAAAAAGTTTATTTAGCGAGTTACCGTTTCCCGAATCAACTCAAAAAAATCAAAATATCTCGATATACTAGCCGTCATCCATCAATCATTTGCTCCTATTTCAGTCTCATTCTGAACGTCGTAATATCCTAAAAATCTGCACAAACCCTAGTCTCCATGATGAATCAGCTTACAAAAATTGGCTTAATTATTTATTTACTAACTAATGAAATAATCGCACAGAAATAGATAAACACACATAGTATAGTATTGAATATTAACATAATGCAATGAAAAGTCCCTAGTGGACTAACCCGATATTACGGCTGGTTACACAATGAAAGAGGGTGGGGAACGAGAGAGCGGGAGGAGGAGAGACAAAGGAATTCAACTATTGTACATACAGTTGAATAATACGCTCATCGTAACTGTGGATACTTACCACCCTAACAACCGATCATTCGGATTTAGAAATGCAAAGTACATATTTACGCTTGTATGTCATTGTCGTCTCTCTCTGGTGAAATCGCCCGATCAGTCTGTGGGGAGTAATTCGGCAGAAGTCTCTCTTGTGTAAGTCTCTGGTTGTCCACCAGAGGTCACCATGTCCTTTGTATTTGTAATAGGTTGGTCTCGGGGTGTCTGTTAGAACTGATCTTCCAGAGGTGTACCACATGGTGTTCAGAGGTCCTTGTCCTTCACTCTGTTTGTATAGATACCCTAGAGATACCTATGTGTCACTGCAACCTTAAAGGTCCTCAATGATGTCACCATTGCCATTGATTCTAAGCAATGTTGTGCTGCTATTTTTAATGATTTGGCCAAAGCTTTTGATACGGTAGACCATTCCATTCTTGTGGGCCGGCTAAGGAGTATTGGTGTCTCTGAGGGGTCTTTGGCCTGGTTTGCTAACTACCTCTCTCAAAGAGTGTAGTGTATAAAGTCAAATGTACTTGTTGCTGATAAAAGTCAGTGTGTCAATATGTAGTGCACATAAAAATAACTTTTGACGAGAAAAAAATAAAAGTTAAATGAGTTTCCATCACATTTTCAACTCTAGGCCTACTGATGGTTTTGTCACAAAAAGTGTAGCGAATGTGCTGACTCTGGTATTTGCATTTGCGCTCTAGCCAACAGTTTGCAGATACACAGCAGGTATAGCTAACTACGTGATGAGATTATTATGGACAACAGTGGCAAGATAATTTTTATTTGTCAAATGGCAGCCAAGCGTCGATTAAATGGATTCTATACACTTGTGTGAAACCCTATGCCATAATCTTCTACCATGGGGAGGGGCCAGTTACCATGGCACTTTAAAAAAGCGTCCCTTTATTAAAAACAAAATTTCATGAAATTACTAAAAAAGTTTAAACCGTAGCCATTTATTTCCCTTCATAGTTTATTCTAGGGAGGCACTGATTTGACATTTTTGGCCGATACCGATATCCAATATTTTCCTAGCCAAAAAAAACAGATACCGATTTAGCGGCCTTTTAAGCATTCTAGTACAGGTAAATAGTTGAAACACACATACTGACCAAAAAGTTATTTTGTTGGCATTTACGTATGTCCCCATTACCAGTAAAACATAATCAAAACCTATTTCTTTCACTTACTTGCCGTGCTGTTTTGTTGTTCATTCTCAACCGGGATTTCATCATACATGTCAAGCAGTCTGTCACTGTGTCCGTCACTGTGTCCGTTTAAATCTTGTCCAGCTGTGTAACATTTCACGTAATGTTTCAAACATGTTCTCAAATTCCATTGAAATGGCAGCAGCGGTATGAGAACCAGCACACTCTTGAGCATGCAATACAGCTTTCCTCAGTACGAAATCCTCTTTTACCCACTGTGCTGTCAGACTCAGCATGCTCATGGGGCTGACATCAGTGGTCCAAATGTCAGTCGTGAAACTAATAGCAGTGATGCCCATAGCAAGTAGCTCAAAGATGTGCATTTCAACAATACTGTGTAACTCCGGTAGGGCAACATCTGAAAAATAGCGCCTACTTGGTAGTGTGTATTGGGGTTCGAGGTGCTAGACCAGTCGGCAAAAGCCAACATCATCCACGACAGAGAACGGTTGATTGTCAAGGGTAATGAATTACATTATTTTGGTGTTAACTTCTCACGAGTCACCAACCCTGATCCGTGCACCCCCCCCCCCCCCCCACTGAGTAGCATAGCTAGCATAGCGTCACAAGTAACTTGTAGCATCTAAATATCATTAAATCACAAGTCCAAGACACCAGATGAAAGATACAGTCTTGTGAATAAAGCCACCATTTCAGATTTTAAAATGTTTTACAGGGAAGACACAATATGTAAATCTATAGCTAACCACGTTAGCAAAGGACACACGTTTTTACTCCCAACAGTTTTTTCCTGCATCAGTAGCTATCACTAATTCGACTAAATAAAAA
Source organism: Salvelinus sp. IW2-2015 (assembly GCF_002910315.2). Taxonomy (NCBI): domain Eukaryota; kingdom Metazoa; phylum Chordata; class Actinopteri; order Salmoniformes; family Salmonidae; genus Salvelinus; species Salvelinus sp. IW2-2015. Next base: position 20,317,149 of record NC_036872.1, read on the forward strand.
ATAATATAGCCACTAACCAAGAAACAACTTCATAAGATGACAGTCTGATAACATTATTAGTATAGCATAGTTTTTTTTGGAAAAATGTGCATTTTTCAGGTATAAATCACAGTTCTACATTGCAGCTGCAATCTGAAATAGTGCTGACCCAGCCAGAACAATTACAGAGACCAACGTCATATAACGAATTCCACTTAAACAATTTCAGAAAAATACACAGCGTACAAAATATGAAAGCCCAACATCTGGTGAATCCAAACATATTTTCAGATTTATTAAATGTTTTATAACGAAAACAAAATGTAGCGCTAAATTAGCATAGCTATACCAGGCAGATTCGGCTAGGCCCACGGCCAGTTCACATGCACAACAGATATGATATACATCGTAAATTGGGTCTTACTATGGCTATCTTTCATCAGAATGTTGATCAAAGTGTCCTTTGTCAAGATGAGTCGTTGGTTCCGTTCAGAATTGTTCCTTTCCCACTCCATTTAGCACAGTACTGGTCGAGTGGCACGGATCCTCAAACGTAAATAAAATCAGACAACGGAACCACAAAACTCCCGAAAAAATTCAATAATCTGATTAAACTATATTGAAAAAACATACATTACATGATATGGTCACATGTATCAAACAAATTCGACACGGAGATAGTTTTCATCCATAACGCCAGCAAAACAGTACACATCGCAGCTCCAACTCGTGCGAATCAGAAAACCGGAAGTTGTCGTCACGCCAAAGAAATAGGTCTTATTTCACGTCAGTACCAGATAAACAAAGAATTTTCCTCTGACGTCCTCTTGACACCCAGAGAAGGCAAGAAGTGATGTTTCTGGTCATAGGGGTCATGACCATATATAGGCAGAGCGTTGAAGCGAGCATAGACTTCTTGCATTCTACTTCTTGGTCAGGGAAAGTGCTGTCAAATGACTTGTGTATCACTCAGAGACAAAATTGAAACGGTTTTAGAAACTAGAGATTGTTTTCTTTCCAATGGTATTATTTATATGCATATAGTAAGAGCAATAATTGAATAAGAGGCAGTTTAATCTGTAGAGCAAATTATGCTAATGGGAAAATAGCACCCCCTGTATTCTCAAGAAGTTAATGGATTTCGCCTTTGAGTTGTCTCGCTGAAATTGTCGTACTCTTTTAAATGACTGCTCGACTTGAACTTGTTTTGGTGTTGGAAGTGTGCGCTTAGTATTTTTCTTCTTTTGTTCTGTGTAGCGCTGTATTTTTCACGGCGTCATTACGTCATCTACCTACGTTATATAATGTAGGTATGCACGTCAGCATTGACATCGGTTTTGCACATCGGCGTTAAACTAGACAGCAGGCCGATGCCGATGTTGGCATTTTTAGCTAACATAGTCCGATTCCGATATGCTTACCGATATATTGTGAATCCCTAGTTTATTCGCCTAAGCATGACCTTCATCCACATACCATTCTTTCCTCCAAACAGTTATTTTTTGTGTCAGCAATTAGACATTGTTCTAAAGGGGGCTAGTTACCCCCTAGTACCCTACATTTTATTTGTCTTGGTTTATTTGTGCTAAATCAAATCAGCACTTGTGTTTGTCCATGGTTGTTATTCTTCTAAGTGGGCCTAGTGCCAATTTAGTATTAACAGTTGTAACTATTATTCCAGATCTAGGCTTACAAAGTAATAACTAACAATTAACTATTTATGAACCATTTATAACCCCTTTATGCACCTTTTATAATGTTACACCAAAATAAGTTTCAGAACCGACTTTGGGAAACCCAGAACCAAGTTTAGGAAACGCTAGTATGAAGGAACTGAAACACTTGTGTGTACTATAGGGACCTCTAGTGAATAATGTTAGACATTGCAGTATGACAATTATTTTTACATTTTTAAATTTCCCCTTTATTTAACAGGTAAACTAGTTGAGAACAAGTTCTCATTTACAACTGCGACCTGGCCAAGATAAAGCAAAGCAGTGCGACACAAACAACAACACAGAGTTACACATGGAATAAACAAGCGTACGGTCAATAACACAATAGAAAAAAGAAAGTCTATATACAGTGTGTGCAAATGGCGTGAGGACGTAAGGCAATAAATAGGCCATAGTAGCGAAGTAAATACAATTTAGCAGATTAACACTGGAGTGATAGATGAGCAGATGATGATGGGCAAGCAGTGATACTGGTGTGCAAAAGAGCAGAAAAGTAAATAAAAACCATATGGGCATGAGGTAGGTAGATTGGGTGGGCTATTTACAGATGGACTATGTACAGCTGCAGTGATCGGTTAGCTGCTCAGATAGCTGATGTTTAAAGTTAGCGAGGGAAATATAAGTCTCCAGCTTCAGCGATTTTTGCAATTCGTTCCAGTCACTGGCAGCAGAGAACTGGAAGGAAAGGCGGCCAAAGGAGGTGTTGGCTTTGGGGATGACCAGTGAGATATACCTGCTGGACCGCATGCTATGGGTGGGTGTTGTTATCGTGACCAGTGAGCTGAGATAAGGCGGAGCTTTACCGAGCATAGGCTTATACATGACCTGGAGCCAGTGGATCTGGCGACGAATATGTAGCGAGGGTCAGCCGACTAGAGCATACAGGTCGCAGTGCTGGGTGGTATAAGGGGCTTTGGTAACAAAACGGATGGCACTGTGATAGACAGCATCCAGTTTGCTGAGTAGAGTATTGGAAGCTATTTTGTAGATGACATCGCCGAAGTCGAGGATCGGTAGGATAGTCAGTTTTACTAGGGTAAGTTTGGCGGCGTGATTGAAGGAGGCTTTGTTAAGAAATAGGAAGCCAATTATAGATTTGATTTTGGATTGGAGATGTTTGATATGAGTCTGGAAGGAGAGTTTACAGTCTAGCCAGACACCTAGGTATTTGTAGTTGTCCACATATTCTAGGTCAGAATCATCCAGAGTACTGATGCTAGTCGGGCGGGTGGGTGCGGGCAGCGAACGTTTGAAAAGCATACATTTGGTTTTCCTAGCATTTAAGAGCAGTTGGAGGCCACGGAAGGAGTGTTGTATGGCATTAAAGCTCGTTTGGAGGTTAGTTAACACAGTGTCCAAAGAAGGGCCAGATGTATACAGAATGGTGTCGTCTGCGTAGAGGTGGATCAGGGAATCACCAGCAGCAAGAGCGACATCGTTGATATATACAGAGAAAAGAGGCGGCCCGAGAGTTGAACCCTGTGGTACCCCCATAGAGACTGCCAGAGGTCCGGACAACAGGCCCTCCGATTTGACACATTGAACTCTGTCTGCGAAGTAGTTGGTGAACCAGGCGACGCAGTCATTTGAGAAACCAAGGCTATTGAGTCTGCCGATAAGAATACGGTGATTGACAGAGTCGAAAGCCTTGGCCAGGTCGATGAAGACGGCTGCACAGTACTGTCTTTTATCAATGGCGGTTATGATATCATTTAGGACCTTGAGCGTGGCTGAGGTGCACCCATGACCAGCTCGGAAACCGGATTGCACAGCGGAGAAGGTACGGTGGGATTCAAAATGGTCAGTGAACTGTTTATTAACCTGGCTTTCGAAGACTTTAGAAAGACAGGGCAGGATGGATATAGGTCTATAACAGTTTGGGTCTAGAGTGTCACCCCCTTTGAAGAGGGGGATGACCGCGGCAGCTTTCCCATCTTTAGGGATCTCGGACAATACGAAAGAGAGGTTGAACAGGCTAGTAATAGGGGTTGCAACACTTTTGGCGGATAATGTTAGAAAGAGAGTGTCCAGATTGACTAGCCCTGCTGATTTGTAGGGATCCAGATTTTGCCGCTCTTTCAGAACATCAACTGTCTGAATTTGGGTGAAGGAGAAGCGGGGGAGCTTGGGCAAGTTTCTGCGGGGGGTGCAGAGCTGTTGCCCGGGGTAGGGGTAGCCAGGTGGAAAGCATGGCCAGCCGTAGAAAAATGCTTATTGAAATTCTCAATTATCGTAGATTTATCGGTGGTGACAGTGTTTCCTAGCCTCAGTGCAGTGGACAGCTGGGAGGAGGACGGTTCTGACTTAGAATATGTGGACAACTACAAATACCTAGGTGTCTGGTTAGACTGTAAACTGTCCTTCCAGACTCACATTAAGCATCTCCAACACAAAATTAAATCTAGAATCGGATTCCTATTTCGCAACAAAGCCTCCTTCACTCATGCTGCCAAACATACCCTCGTAAAACTGACTATCCTACCGATTCTTGACTTTGGCGATGTCATTTACAAAATAGCCACACTCTACTCAGCAAATTGGATGTAGTCTATCACAGTGCCATCCGTTTTGTCACCAAAGCCCCATATACTACCCACCACTGCGACATATTCGTCGCCAGACCCACTGGCTCCAGGTCATCTATAAGTCTTTGCTAGGTAAAGCCCCGCCTTATCTCGCCTTATCTCAGCTCACTGGTCACCATAGCAACACCCTCCAGCAGGTATATCTCACTGGTGATCCCCAAAGCCAACACCTTCTTTGGCCGCCTTACCTTCCAGTTCTCTGCTGCCAATGACTGGAATGAATTGCAAAAATCACTGAAGCTGGAGACTTATATCTCCCTCTCTAACTTTAAGCATCGGCTGTCAGAGCAGCTTACCGATCACTGTACCTGTACACAGCCCATCTGTAAATAGCACACCCAACTACCTCATCCCCATAGTTATTTATTTTTTTGCTCTTTTGCAACCCAGTATCTCTACTTGCACATCATCATCTGCACATCTATCACTCCAGTGTTAATGCTAAATTGTAATTATTTTGCCTCTATAGCCTATTTATTGCCTTACCTCCCTAATCTTATCTCATTTACACACACTGTGCATAGACTTTTTCTATTGTGTTATTGACTGTACGTTTGTTTATCCCATGTTTATCCCACTCTGTGTTGTTGTTTTTGTCACACTGCTTTGCTTCATCTTGGCCAGGTCGCAGTTGTAAATGAGAACTTGTTCTCAACTGGTCTACCTGGTTACATAAAGGTGAAATTAAAATTAAATAAAAATAATAAATACTGGCCAGTGCCACACTGAAAAGGTTTTTTGTTTCTCACAATTGCATATACTGTAATTAATTCTGATCCAAATCAACTATATTTTTCACTGAACTGTGTCTGTACCTCTCAGGTTGTTACAGAACTAGTTTCAAACAAACATTCTTCTCAGATTTTATTTTTAATTCCAATTGTTGCTACAATTACCTTACTCTGGTCTCTGATCTGAGGAATGGGGAAGTATGCTATTTTTGTGCCAGTCTTTCCTCATTCATATCATGTCTGAGGCCTCACATTTTCAGTAAAACAGTATGATTTAAGATAAGTTCATAAGATACATTTATTGTGGTTTATTTGATCATTTACTGTCATGCGTTTTGTTTTTCTCCCATTAGGCCTATGTATCATTCCCCTTTGATTTATAGATGTGATGTAATAATGTGCATTCAACATTTCAAAAAGGATGCTGCTGCGACCTTAATAAGTAAAATGATGAAGGTCGAACAATATTTAATGCATCCCAGTGCAAATTCAAGGGTAAATCAATTAGGTCAAATTCATGTCTCCGTGTGTGGCTGGCTATTGAACAGGTGCGAATAAAACTCCATATGTCAAGACCGTCTCTGATGACATTAGCCAAAGTTAAGAAAGTAAATGACATACAGGTAATTGACAAGATAAAGGAAACGCCAACATAAAGCATCTTAATAAGGCGTTGGCCCTAGGGTCGCAAAGGGAGGGTATATTACTGGAAACTTTCAAAGTTTACCAGTAAACTACTAGAATTTTGGTATCTTTCAAGGATTTTATGGAATCTATCACAAGACATCTAGTGGCTCTTTTGGGTACTTCAGATGATCAAAGGTGTCAGGTAGCCTAGCAGTTAGGGCGTTGGGCCAGTAACTGAAAGGGCGCTGGTTTGAATACCTGAGCCGACAAGGTGAAAAATCTGTCGATGTGCCCTTGAGCAAACCACTTAAGCCTATTAAGCCCAATTTGCTCTAGTGGCACCGTACTATTATGGCTGACCCTGTAAAACAACACATTTCACTGAACCTATCCGGTGTATATTTTTTCAAAAGTTATTCAAGTATAAATTACACAAGTTACGATAGATTGCCATAGATTTTCTCTTAATTACCAAAATTACTGAAGATTCCGGTAACTTTGGTAAATTACCGGTAGTATTGCAACCCTATTTGGGCCACCATGAGCCAGAACAGCTTCAATGCACCTTGGCATAGATTCTACAAGTGTCTGGAACTCTACTGGAGGGATACAAGAAATTCCATAATTTGGTGTTTTGTTGATGGTGTTGTCATATGTCATGGCCGTCTCTGTGACCAGATCTCAACCCAGTTGAACCCTTATGAGAGATTCTGGAGCGGCTCCTTAGACAGCGTTTTCCATTATTTTCATGCTCATCAAACTATTCAGTGACCACTCGTGCCCTGTGGATGGGAGCATTATCATCCTATGGGGGCATAGCTCATTCATTCATTCATTCATTCACATAGCCCATACTTATGTGAATGAGATATTTCTGGGGCGGCAGGTAGCCTAGTGGTTAGATCGTTGGACTAGTGACCGAAAGGTTGCAAGATCAAATCCCTGAGCTGACAAGGTAAAAAATCTGTCGTTCTGCCCCTGAACAAGTATCCTAGGCCGCCATTGAAAATAAGAATTTGTTCTTGTGGAATAAATCAAGGTGTATGCATACTTTCTGAAGGCATTGTAATCATGTAATTCAAATGTCCACTAACTTCCTGCTGCAGATTCTGATAATATATACTGTAGTGTGTCTTCCTTCTTGTCACCATGCATTATTTGAAAAATAGGTTCCAAAAGGGTTCTTCAGCTGTCCACATAGGAGAACCCTTTTTGGTTCCAAGTAGAAACCTTTTTGGTTCCAGATAGAACCTTTTTGAGTTCCGTGGAGAACCCTCTATGGAAAGGGTTCTTCATATAGCCCAAAAGGGTTCTACTTTGAATCAAAAGGGTTCTTTAAAGGGTCCTCCTATGGGGACAGCCGAAGAACCCTTTTAGGTTCTAGATAGCACTTTTTTTTTAACAGCGTGCTTATCAATAATTACTGTCATTCAGTGTGTGTCACTCCTAATTTGGGGTGGCAGATAGCCTTTGAGCGTTGTCACTCCTAATTTGGGGCGGCAGGTAGCCTAGTGGTTAGAGCATTGGACTAGTAACCGAGAGGTTGCTAGATCAAATCCCCGAGCTGACAAGGTAAAAATCTGTCGTTCTGTCCTGAACAAGGCAGTTAACCCACTGTTCCTAGGCCATCATTGTAAATAAGAATTTACAAGAATTTGTTCTTAACTGACTTGCCTGGTTAAATAAAATAAAAAAATAATAAACCTTGCTGTGCTTTTCAAGATGGAACAGAATTCAAGGCCAAACTCACAAAAGGACTAAACGCACACAAAAATATTCCAGTCAACGATTTGATCTACTAGCTACCTCTTCTCACAGACAATCAGAAAAATAGGGGAATTCTCTGTGCAGTATACTGGTATGAGACGTGGATGTGGAGTTAAATACTAGTAGTAATATGCAGGTCTAGCAGGACATGTTGCTCATTATGACCCATGGCTGCCAGGGCTGCTAAACTTCAATCTAGACAGTACAGTATAGCCACCACGTGATACATCTGTGTAGAACATTTCTGCCCTGAAGCCAGATTAGAATTATTGGCTCTTTGAGAAGATTTTAATTCAGATTTTATTGAAAAGATAGTGAGAGAGGATGACAGTGGGGAAAGATAGTGAGAGAGGATGACAGTGGGGAAAGATAGTGAGAGAGGATGACAGTGGGGAAAGATAGTGAAAGAGGATGGCCGTGGGGAAGATAGTGAGAGAGGATGACAGTGGGGAAAGATATGTGAGAGGGATGACAGTGGGGAAGATAGTGAGAGAGGATGACAGTGGGGAAAGATATGAGAGAGGATGACAGTGGGAGATAGTGAGAGAGGAGCTGACGTGGGAAAGATAGTGAGAGAGGATGACAGTGGGGAAAGATAGTGAGAGAGGATGACAGTGGGGAAAGATAGTGAGAGAGGATGACCGTGGGGAAAGATAGAGAGAGAGGATGACCGTGGGGAAAGATAGAGAGAGAGGATGACCGTGGGGAAAGATAGAGAGACTTTGTTTGTCAAAGGGCAGGTGGCCGGATTCAAACTTATACCGATAATGTAGACGTGTGCAGGTGGAGGCTGCACACATACCACTAATTATGTTCACAATCACTTCAGGTGTTGGGATAATGGAGATGGCAATAAACACACCCCATTTATGTTAAATCGGAAACAATGTATTTCTTATGTAAGAGCCAGCCTAACTGTGGCAGGTGCATCTGCCAATATGATATTAAAATAGCTGACGTAATCTTTAGTTTGTCTAACCTATATTTTATAATAGTGTACAGTATGTGAGTCATTCAACAACATGCACCACTCGATGTTTCTCTGCCACCCATTGCAAAGGAAGGCTTTAATTCCTGCTGCCATATCGCTTTTAAACAACACATAGTTGCCTAATTCAGGCTTTTTTAAAAACGATGTACTATGTTATACTTTGTACTGTATATGGTGTCCTACTCTTAGATAAATGGCTGTTGCTGCTGTTGTTGTTGTTGGATATTATCCTGCTGCTTCACTGGAGTTACTGTAGACTAGACATTTCGAGAGCTTGGAAATATAAGGTTCTGTATGCATTTTTGTCTAAATTGATTTACTGACAGCCTTGTTCTGTTCTATGTTTTCTACCTATAGTACTCTAAATACCCCAATTCATGTTGTTGAGTTCAGAATAATAAAATATTACATTTGCTGACGCCATTCTAACCAATGAGGGTTCAGAACTTTAATGCCAATTGTCTTAAAATCACACTTTTGTTGATCGAACCTTTTTCTCAGTTATTGTTGTCTTTAGCCACAGACAATTGACACATCAAGTAAGAGAGAGCATACAAAATGTGTGTGAGAGAGAGAGAGTGAATTTAATTGATTTGAGAGAGAGAGAGTGAATTGAATTGAATTGAGAGAGTGAATTTAATTGAATTGAGAGAGTGAATTTAATTGAATTGCGAGAGAGAGAGTGAATTTAATTGAATTGAGAGAGAGAGGGTGATACAAAAGTTATTAACACTATTGAAAGATTTGAAAACATAGATGTACTGTAATAGTTAAAGAGAATATAAAATACAAAATATATAAGAAAGATAAAAACTGCCAAATACGTTAAACCCTCATAAACAACAATGGAGATTAAAATAGTATCACTGTTACAAAATAATGTAGGAAAATAATTCAATATTTGACATTGTATTTTTCAGTTGAACTGATTTGAGAAGCACTATCTAAGAAAGGTAGACATATGATTCATTTAGAAAAGACTGGTGGGTGCACATCTGCATACCATGTTATTTCTTTTACATCTGAAATGAGAAACGGGACTATTACCTTTACGGTAAAGCCAACGTTTCCTTTATTGAGCTGGTAACAGAAAGGTATGGCAAAGGAGTTTCCCTCATTCTACTGAGTATCACTCCTGTCTTTGCCTGCAATAGCAATTAACATCCTCCTTCATTTCTGTTGATATGATACTATCTTTCTCAGGTAATTAACAGGTGATTGAGTCCAATATTGCTGATGCGTGTGACGAGGGAAGGCAGGTGTGCATAATTATGGTGGCAGGAGTGTGTAATGCAGGGCAGCCTGGCGCCCTCAATCACCAGGGGGGAAGAGCGGGAGCAGGCATGACATTTATAAGCCATAAAATGTGTGTTCTCCCTACTTCCACTCGCGCTACAACCAGCACTGCAGCTGTTTTGAATGAGTAAGAAAGTGTACTGATAGCTTTGCGTTATTTTTATTTAATATCGAGGAATATTTCACTTTCTCTGTTCATTTAGCTATTTGATCTTGAATTTTAGGACCCTTTTAAGCCAAACCGTTCGGACGCTACAGACGTTTTCATGAGAATACCGATTTTCGGGATGTTTCATGGTCTGACAAAACCCACTGTAGCTCGGCCACCTTCCACCGCAGATGTGGAAGGCCGACATAGGCATATCTCTAGCTTAAATTGACAGATTTTGATGGGGATTTTTTTATTATGTTACTTAGACTGAAGCGTGGGTGTGTCAATAGACTCTTAAAGAGAAAAATGCTTTGAGGGCAATTCAAGCAAAGCAAATATGCAGTGATTGTCATCCTGATCTGTTTCACACCCTGATGTGTTTTCTGTTTGTCTGTTGCCAGTTCATCTTGTCTCATCAAGCCTACCAGCGTGTTTTTCCCGTTCTCCTGTTCTCTCTAGTCCCTGTTTTCTAGTTCTTCCGGTTTTGACCATTCTGCCTGCCTTGACACTGAGCCTGCCTGCTGTTCTGTACCTTACTGACTCTGCCCTGGAGTACGGACCTCTGCCTGCCCTTGACCTGTCTTTTGCCTGCCCCCTGTTTGGTCAACAAACATCTGTGATTCGAACTGTCTGCAACTGGGTCTTATCATGAGTCGTGATAGTGATAATGTATTGGGTCAATAGCCCAGCGTTTCCCAAACTCAGTCCTGCCCCCCGGGTGCACATTTTGGTTTTTGCCCTAGCACTACACAGCTGATTCAAATAATCAAAGCTTGATGATGAGTTGGTTATTTGAATCATCTGTATAGTGCCTTGGCAAAAACCAAGATGTGCACCCAGGGGAGGGCCCCAGGACCGAGTTTGGGAAACCCTGCCATAGCCTACTGCACAAACCTCATTGCTACAGTACTGTTTAATATTGCATAGGCTTACGTTTTTTAAGTCATGTTCAAAAACAGTCTGAGCGGTAGAGCTTTCATTCTGAATCAGAAAGTGATCTTGACTCAGAAAAGGTTGATGACCACTGACATAGACTGACCAGGTGAATCCAGGTGAAAGCTATGATCCCTTATTGAAGTCACTTGTTAAATCCACTTCAATCAGTGTAGATGAAGGGGAGGAGACAGGTTAAATAAGGATTTTTAAGCCAATTGAGACATGAATTGTGTATGTGTGTCATTCAGAGGGTGAATGAGCAAGACACAATATTTAAGTGCCTTTGAACAGGGTATAGTAGTTGGTGCCAGGCACACTGATTTATGTCAACAGTTTCCTGTGTGTATCAGGAATGGTCCACCACCCAAAGGACATCCAGCCAACTTATCACAACTGTGGAAAGCATTGGAGTCAACATGGGCCAGCATCCCTGTGAAATGCTTTCGACACCTTGCAGACCCAGTGGCAGGATAAAGTGACTAAGGGGGCAGTAGAAATCGCCGTGGGGGCAAACAATTTTGTGGTTCTTGCGTTGGAATTACATCAAATTCAGTTTATATATATAATCATCCTCTACCATAATAATCATAAAGTTAAAATGCAGAGATTCCGAGATCATTGAGTGCTTTTGAAATCTGTAGGCTATCTGTGCTGCACTGATAAGCATAATGGACAGCCTCCTACAGTAATGCCGTTTAGATGGGCAATTACCCTATTACAAACAGCCTATGTGAATTCAATGCAGCTGTACACACAGCTGTCTTACCAAAATAATGCAAACTAAATGCTGAAAGTAGTAGCCTAGTTATTCATGCATGCAAACAAACATACTGAATAGCAGTTTGTCTTAGAATACCGACACAGCTGTGAATGCGAATGAATGTGAACAGAACAAAACAGTGGTACAAAGTAGGCCTAGTAAACTAAATATCAGATCGATAAAGCCATGACACAATCTATAGCCTATTTAGGCTAGTTACACTAACAGTAAACCAACGCAGTACGCAAAAGGCGAATTGAGAACCAAATAACCAAAACATTGCCTAGAGCCTACTACATTGAGATGCAGCCATGGACAACTGTCTTGCCAAATAAATAGGCCTATACAGGAAACATGGGAAAGTCATGCCACTCATGAGTTCAGCAACACGTTATGATATGGCACATTACACTTCTGTAAATCAAATTCGACCCACTTTATCAATTAAGCAATGCCAGCCTACCATAAACACATTTCAAATACGTACAGTTCCATTTACAACCATGAAAACCACTAGGCTACCAAGAAAACCATAATAGAATGCAGCCTATATCTATTTCTATGATGAAACATACAGTTATGTAGCATCATTTGTGATCTTGCATTAGAATTATATACAATTCTGTCACGCTATAAGACAAATATAAAACAAAAAAAATTATGCTTTTGACCAAGAAGTGACATGTTCAATGGCATGAAATCTCGCTGCGCTCTATCAGCACCATGAACAGCGCAGGGAGCCTGGTGGGTAGGAGAGTTGGGCCAGTAATCGAAAGGTTGCTGGATCGAATCCCCAAGCTGACAAGGTAAAAATCTGTTGTTCTGCTCTTAAGCAAGGCAGTTAGCCCACTGTTCCCCGGGCACCGATGACGTGGATGTCGATTAAGGCAGCCCCCCACACCTCTCTGATTCAGAGGGGTTGGGTTAAATGCGGAAGACACATTTCAGTTGAATGCATTCAGTTGTACAACTGACTAGGTATCCCCCTTTCTACACACTAAAGCAAGATTTTGATAAAAACCAACCAGCTAGATTGTTTTAATCTTACCTGTTCAAAAGGGTTGAACCCGTTCAATAGCTAGGCTATCCATATTACCGGAGATTCTTCTTATTCTTTCTATGGCGTATTCCTGAGCACAAATTATGAAACATTTATGAAACAATAGATGGCAAGTCAAAGATACTTGTTTCCCCTATCCATCTGTGGCAAAGTTTTCCCTAAATGTTTATGACAAATCCAGCTCCAGAACCAGCCATAGCCTTAGCCAGCTGTCTACAATTTTGAATACAGTGTAGCAACAACAGATAACATTAGCTAGCTCGATAAGTTTCGCATGCCAGCTAGCTAAACTGACAGCTGTCAGTGCCCTACTTGTTGTTATTTCTCCACTCCATGTGGAAATCACCATATAGTTCCAACCCACAATTTGTGAATATGTATTACCAGCCTGCGTCATTCTTCAGATGTGGAACCTAAACAATAATTTTTGCTATAGGAAAGGAACTACGTCAAAATAGGTTGCCCTCTGGTTGGGGCCTTTATAGCTAAATTCCTACAATTCTACACATTCTGCCATTACTTATGCCTTATGTTAATATGATATCTGAGTGAGAATCAATGGGGGGCCCCCTGAAGGTCAGGACCCCTGGGCACGTGCCCTGCGTGCCCGGTTGGTAGTCGGCCATGATTGCTAGCAGTTTAGATAGCTGGCTAGATAGACTAACTACCAATCAAAAATTTCACATGGCTTATTTACCCTTTGTTAAACCCCACCCCAGAATTTTGGCCAACCAATCGCAGCGCTCCAATGGATAGCAACTGTTTTTGAGTCCAACACCTTGGACAAGCTCACGTTTGAAACACATGAAAGCCACTGAGGACATTACAAAAACGTAGAGTTTTCATCCACAAGCTAATTGTTTGAATGGCTAAATAATTTACCAGTGCACCAGGGGTACTTACTACTGTGATTCCTGAAATGCAGAGCCTATTGATGAAGTATTTTTCAAATCCAAAATTATACCTTTGTTACATTGTTTGCTAGCTCAGGTGGTTAGCTAGCTCTCATTTTTATTGACCACCCAACGTTGCTAATGCTCTCTCTAGCTAGCTAGTAGCCAGTTAATATTACTTGTTTGTATGTTTGCTAGCTAAGTTAGCCATGTTATCAATCAATCAATCAATTTTATTTTATATAGCCCTTCGTACATCAGCTAATATCTCGAAGTGCTGTACAGACACCCAGCCTAAAACCCCAAACAGCTAGTAATGCAGGTGTAGAAGCACGGTGGCTAGGAAAAACTCCCTAGAAAGGCCAAAACCTAGGAAGAAACCTAGAGAGGAACCAGGCTATGAGGGGTGGCCAGTCCTCTTCTGGCTGTTCGGTAGGCCCCACTGTCCGGGGGTTTCTTCTTCGGATGGGGCCCAGGCACCTGGGGAAGCAAAGGTGGGTCATCAGGTGTCTGCCTGACCCGTAGTCCTCCTGACGTGTCACTGGTTTCCTCAGAGCCTGGCAGTGCTATCTTATCAGGCGTTTCCGTCACAAGAGAGAAGTATAGTATGTAGAACGAGTATTGATAGTAGTCTGTAGAGAGAGGCATGGGCTAGGGTACAGTTTGGATACCTTAAATATAACTTCCCTGGAGTACTTCTCCTGTCTTATCCAGTGTCCTGTGTGAATTTAAGTATGCTCTCTCTAATTCTCTCGTTCTCTCTTCTCTCTGAGACACCTGAGCCCTAGGACCATACGTCAGGACTACCGGGCATGATGACACCTTGCTGTCCCAGTCCGCCTGGCCTTGCTGCTATTCCAGTTTCAACTGTTCTGCCTGCGGTTACGGAACCCCTACCTGTCCAGACCTGCTGTTTTCAACTCTTAATGATCGGCTATGAAAAGCCAACTGAGATTTATTCCTGATTATTATTTGACCATGCTTGTCATTTATGAACATTTTGAAAATCTTGGCTCTCTCTAATTTTCTCCTTCTCTCTTTCTTTCTCTCGGAGGACCTGAGCCCTAGGACCATACGTCGGGACTACCGCTGTGGTGACTCCTTGCTGTCCCAGTCCGCCTGGCCTTGCTGCTATTCCAGTTTCAACTGTTCTGCCTGCGGTTATGGACCCCTACCTGTCCCAGCCTGCTGTTTTCAACTCTTAATGATCGGCTATGAAAAGCCAACTGAGATTTATTCCTGATCATTATTTGACCATGCTTGTCATTTATGAACATTTTGAAAATCTTGGCTCTCTCTAATTTCTCCTTCTCTCTTTCTTCCTCTCGGAGACCTGGGCCTAGGACCATGCGTCGGACTGCCGCCCGTGGTGATCCTTGCTGTCCCAGTCCGCCTGGCCTTGCTGCTATTCCAGTTTCAGCTGTTCTGCCTGCGGTTATGGAACCGCCACCTGTCCCAGACCTGTTGTTTTTCAACTCTTGATGATCGGCTATGAAAAGCCAACTGAAAATTATTCATGATTATTATTTGACCATGCTTGTCACTTATGAACATTTTTGAACATCTTGGCATAGTTCTGTTATAATCTCCACCCGGGCACTAAGCCAAGAC
>NC_036872.1:20333074-20354024 GCF_002910315.2 Salvelinus sp. IW2-2015
AGAAAAACAGGCGTCTGGGTGCCACAGAGTACAGATAGTAACGTTAGTATAAATCCCCACCGCACAGTCCCCGGCAGCCGGACAACTTTCTCATGGCTTTCTGGAGGGAAATGCTGTTGGAATGCTCAAACCGGTGCGCTCATTCAGCACGACAGAAACTTTCAAACCGGTTCTCCCCTTATGTAGCGAGTCGGAGTCTGAAGGCGAGTTCTTCTCTTTGTCTCTAATCCTCCCGTTACGGGGTCTGAGACGCCGAAGGCTCCCACCTTTAGCTCTGACAAATTGAAAACCCTTAGTCATGGCCGACTCCATTACCGCGACAGTATTAGATTAAAGCGAATCACCCAGCGATCATTACACTGTTAACCAGGGGGGCAGGTGCTACCGACGTTAAGCTAATCTAGACAGATGGTTGCTGGCTAAAGCTAAATTCGGCGAGTGTAAGAGTATAGAGATATTGTTATCCTCACGTCGCACCAACGATGTTAGGATGAAACAGTCAGAGGTCACCAAGTGCAACATAGCTTCAGCGTGTAAATCAGCTAGAAAAATGTGTCGGCATCGAGTAATTGTCTCTGCCCCCCCCAGTCTAGGGGAGTGACGAGCTCTACAGCAGAGTCTCAGCACTCAATCGCTGGTTGAAAACTGTTTCTGCCCCTCCCAAAAGATAGAATTTGTAATAATTGGCCTCTTTCTGGACTCACCCACAAACAGACCAAGCCTGACCTGCTGAGGAGTGACGACTCCATCCTAGCTGGAGGGGTCTCTCATCTTATCTTACCAACATAGATAGGGCTCTAACCCTCTCAGCCCCACAATGAAATAGGGTGCAGCCATGCAGCAGGCTGTTAGCCAACCTGCCAGCTTAGTGGAGTCTGCCAATAGCACAGTCAGTGTAGTACAGCTCAGCCATACCCATTGAGACTGTGTCTGTCCTTGACCTAGGTGGCAAAACTAAACATGGCGGTTTCGCCTTAGCAATCTTATTAGGATAAAGAACCTCCTCCATTCCTGCCATATTTGAAAAGAGATCGTGATACCTCACATCTCAAATAGGGTTACTTAATGTTAGATCCTCACTTCAAAGGCAGTCATTAGTCAATGAACTAATCACTGATCATATCTTGATGTGATTGGCCTGACTGAAACATGGCTTAGCCTGATGATTTACTGTGTTAATGAGGCCTCACCTCCTGGTTACACTAGTGACATATCCCCGTGCATCCCGCAAAGGCAGAGGTGTTGCTAACATTTACGATAGCAAATTCAATTTACAAAAAAAAAAATTGTGTTTTCGTCTTTGAGCTTCTAGTCATGAAATCTATGCAGCCTACTCATCACTTTTTATAGCTACTGTTTACAGGCCTCCTGGGCCATATACAGCGTTCCTCTCTGAGTTCCTGAATTCCTATCAGACCTTGTAGTCATAGCAGATCATATTCTAATTTTGGTGATTTTAATATTCACATGTAGAAGTCCACAGACCCACTCAAAGTCTTTCGGAGCCATCATCGACTCAGTGGGTTTTGTCCAACATGTTCTCTGGACCTACTCACTGCCACAGTCATACTCTGGACCTAGTTTTGTCCCATGGAATAAATGTTGTAGATCTTAATGTTTTTCCACATAATCCTGGACTATCGGACCACCATTTTATTACGTTTGCAATCGCAACAAAAATATCTGCTCAGACCCCAACAAGGAGCATCAAAAGTCGTGCTATAAATTCTCAGACAACACAAAAATTCCTTGATGCCCTTCCAGAACTCCTTCTGCCTACCCAAGGACGTCAGAGGACAAAAATCAGTTAACCACCTAACTGAGGAACTCAATTTAACCTTGCGCAATACCCTAGATGCAGTTGCACCCCTAAAAACGAAAAAGATTTGTCATAAGAAACTAGCTCCCTGGTATACAGAAAATACCCGAGCTTTGAAGCAAGCTTCCAGGAAATTGGAACGAAATGGCGCCACACCAAACTGGAGTCTTCCGACTAGCTTGGAAAGACAGTACCGTGCAGTACGAAAGCCCTCACTGCTGCTCGATCATCCTACTTTTCCAACTAATCGAGGAAAATAAGAACAATCCAAAATTCTTTTGATACTGTTGCAAAACTAACTAAAAAGCAGCATTCCCAAAGAGGATGGTTTTCACTTCAGCAGTAATAAATTCATGAACTTCTTTGAGAAAGATCAAGACCATTAGAAAGCAAATTACGGACTCCTCTTGAATCTGCGTATTCCTCCAGGGCTTAGCTGTCCTGATCTGCACAGCTCTGCGAGGGCCTGGGATCGGGAGAGCACTAAGTGTTTAGTACTATATCTCTTGACACAATGATGAAAATATCATGGCCTCATAAACCTTCAAGCTGCATACTGGATCCTATTCCTACTAAACTGCTGAAGGAGCTGCTTCTGTGCTTGGCCCTCCTATGTTGAACATAATAAACAGCTCTCTATCCACCGGATGTGTACCAAACTCACTAAAAGTGGCAGTGATAAAGCCTCTCTTGAAAAGCCAACCTTGACCCGGAAATATAAAAAAACTATCGGCCTATATCGAATCTTCCATTCCTCTCAAAAATTTAGAAAAAGCTGTGCGCAGCAACTCACGCCTTTCTGAGACAAACAATGTATACGAAATGCTTCAGTCTGGTTTTAGACCCCATCATAGCACTGAGACTGCACTTGTGAAGTGGTAAATTACCTTTAATGGCGTCAGACCGAGCTCTGCATCTGTCCTCACGCTACTAGACCTTAGTGCTGCCTTTGACACCATCGATCACCACATTCTTTTGGAGAGACTGGAAACCCAAATTGGTCTACACGGAAAGTTCTGGCCTGGTTTAGATCTTACCTGTCGGAAAGATATCAGTTTGTCTCTGTGAATGGTCTCGTCCTCTGACAAATCAACTGTACATTTCGGTGTTCTCAAGGTTCCGTTTTAGGACCACTATTGTTTCACTATATATTTTACCTCTTGGGGATGTTATTCGAAAACATAATGTTAACTTTCACTGCTATGCGGATGACACACAGCTGTACATTTCAATGAAACATGGTGAAGCCCCAAAATTGCCCTCGCTAGAAGCCGTGTGTTTCAGACATAAGGAAGTGGATGGCTGAAAACGTTCTACTTTAAACTCGGACAAAACAGAGATGCTTGTTCTAGGTCCAAGAAACAAAGAGATCTTCTGTTAAATCTGACAATTCATCTTGATGGTTGTAAAGTCGTCTCAAAATAAAACTGTGAAGGACCTCGGCGTTACTCTGACCTGATTCTCTCTTTGACGAACATATCAAGACTGTTTCAAGGACAGCTTTTTCCATCTACGTAACATTGCAAAAATCAGAAATTCTGTCCAAAAATGATGCAGAAAAATTAATCCATGCATTTGTTTACTTCTAGGTTAGACTACTGTAATGCTCTACTTTCCGGCTACCCGGATAAAAGCACTAAATAAACTTCAGTTAGTGCTAAATACGGCTGCTAGAATCCTGACTAGAACCAAGAAATTTGATCATATTACTCCAGTGCTAGCTTCCCTACACTGGCTTCCTGTTAAGGCAAGGGCTGATTTCAAGGTTTACTGTTAACCTATAAAAGCGTTACATGGCTTGCTCCTACCTATCTTTTTCCGAGTTGGTCCTGCCGACATACCAATACGTACGCTACGGTCACAAGACGCAGGCCTCCTAATTGTCCCTAGAATTTCTAAGCAAACAGCGGGAGGCAGGGCTTTCTCCTATAGATCTCCATTTATGGACAGTCTGCCTACCCATGTGAGAGACGCAGACTCGGTCTCAACCTTTAAGTCTTTACTGAGAGACTTATCTCTTCAGTAGGTCATATGATTGAGTGTAGTCTGCCAGGAGTGTGAAGGTGAACGGAAAGGCTCTTGGAGCAACGAACCGCCCTTTGATCTCTCCGGCTGTTTCTTCCTTTCCTACACTGAAATTACCCTTGCCTAACGATTGCGTCTGAAGCTGGGCTTGTAGCACAGCTATTCTCGCCGTAAGGCGATCGTTCTCCTGTATATTATGAGTACAGCGACTGCAATTAGAAGACATCATGTTAATGTTACTACTTAGCTTCGGCTGTTGAAGGTGTTGACGAACCATGTCCAGATAAAGCGTCCGGAGTGAAAAAGTTGAATGAGGGAAAAAAGTTGCGATGGAAAAACTAAAAATATAAACGGTAATTAAAAACAAAACAAAAAAACGTAAAGTTGTCAGCTAGCAAAGTAAAGTTAGCAACAAAACGCACAGCAACACGTCTGCAGATTCAACAGGAAGTGACGAAGTGACTTCTAATCAGTAACCTTCATTCATCAATTATGAATACAACTCGTCTGCTGTCAACATCAAGATACGATTTGAAAGCACTAGTTAGCTCCAAAAGTGGTTAGTAACTTTGGCTGCATGCTGACAGTGTATTCAAAACCATTTGGCTGCATGCTGACAATGCATTCAGAGCCATCCAGTGGCTAGCCACAACGCAACCTTCCTTTTACGAGGTTCCCGTGAAGCAGTTGTAATGACAGTCCATCACAACATAACAGAAAGTCTCCTGATTAGCAACGGGTAGTCTGTGTTTTAATTTCATTGTGTATTAAAAACACAGCTTGAGATCATTGTGAGGGGCTTCCCGTGAAAATGTTGTCCAAGGTCGCAATAGTTGCAACAAGGGGGCAGGGCTTAGCAAAGGGTAAATTGTCGGCTAATTGAGTGACTGACTGACATAACAAGAGAACGACTGTTGATGCACAACCAAATTTCGAAATTGCACTATTCTTACTCTCAACAGCAAGTTGAGACCCCGACTGAGTTCCTAGATCAGGGGCCCCCTAAGCAACCGCTTATGTCGCTAATGCCTGGAGCCGGCCCTGGAAAGGACTCAGCAATGTCTAATTTGGACTGTCATACTTCTGAGTCTTCAGCCATGGTTAGCAAAACCCCTGTTAGTAACCATAATTCATCACAATGGTGATGGTGAGTGTTGATCTGAGGCCTTGTGTGACATACAGCTCTCTTTAACTGAGCCTTACGGAGGTGTGATTTTTTTTTGTTCTCATGTGTGATTTAGAAAGATATTATTTGGTCAATATTTACAGGAATACATGATTTCTAATGTGATTTTTCATTGATCACAGTTCAAATACAGATCCCAAATCTGGTGGGACTGGAACAGTAGGACCGAGAAGACCACCAGGACCAGAAGGTAAAATCACCCCCTCCTCCACCATTATTTTTCTCCCCCATAGATTTAGTTACTGTCTGTATCATGTCATAAATATTCCACTAGTAAAGTTTGAATGTACAGTAGTCACTCATTAGGCCTGATGTGAGGTGTAAGTGAAGAGCTCCCTCAGAACATAACCACTGCTGTGACTAGTGTACAACAAGGAGGTGCATAACCACTGCTGTGACTAATAGTGTAAAACATGGAGGTGCATAACCACTGCTGTGACTAATAGTGTACAACAAGGAGGTGCATAACCACTGCTGTGACTAATAGTGTACAACAAGGAGGTGCATAACCACTGCTGTGACTAATAGTGTAAAACAAGGAGGTGCATTAGCACTGCTGTGACTAATAGTGTAAAACAAGGAGGTGCATAACCACTGCTGTGACTAATAGCGTACAACAAGGAGGTGCATAACCACTGCTGTGACTAATAGTGTACAACAAGAAGGTGCATAACCACTGCTGTGACTAATAATGTACAACAAGGAGGTACAGTTGAAGTCGGAAGTTTACGTACACCTTAGCCAAATACATTTAATCTCAGGTTTTCACAATTCCTGACATTTAATCCTAGTAAAAATTCCCTGTCTTAGGTCAGCTGGATCACCAATTTATTTTAAGAATGTGAAATGTTAGAATAATAGTAGAGAGAATGATTTATTTCAGCTTTTATTTCTTTCATCACAGAAGTTAACATACAGTTAGGTTGGAGTCATTAAAACTCGTTTTTCAACCACTCCACAAATTTCTTGTTAACAAGCTGTAGTTTTGGCAAGTCGGTTAGGACTGTAACGGTCGTCATATTCGTTCTCCTCCTCAGACGAGGAGGAGCATGGATCGGACCAACACGCAGCGAGGTATGTAGACATAATGAATTTAATAGGCAAGACCAAGGCCCCTCCTAAATAGAGGAGACAACTCAGGACAGAGAGGTAGCTCAGCACAGAGAGGTAGCTCAGGACAGAGAGGTAGCTCAGGACAGAGAGGTAGCTCAGGACAGAGGGGCAGCTCTGGACTGAATGGTTGCTTCGGACTAGATGCAGCTCCGGACTATATGGCAGCTCATGACTGGAGGGCAGCTCATGACTGGAGGGCAGCTCATGACTGGAGGGCAGCTCATGACTGGAGGGCAGCTCAATGACTGGAAGGCAGCTCATGACTGGAAAGGCAGCTCATGACTGGAAAGCGAGTTTAATCAATGGAGGGAGGGTCAAATGACTGTGGGAATGCTGGAATGAGCTCACTCCTAGCCACTCGTGCGGAGGAGTCAGCTCGTGAATTCGTTTGCTGGATGGCGTCCTAGTTTATGATATGTGGTGGCTGAGCTTTTCTTCGGGATGGCGAGACGTGGAAGTCTGACAGCTAATGAGCGATAGGGCATGGCAACCGATCGCCGACCAGACTACCGTCATCATCCTTCGTGACTGCTCCCTGACTGGGCTCGGCGGCTCTGAGCAAGTCATCTGACTCTGGCTAGGTATGACTTCATGCGACAGATCTCAGGGAGCTTACTATGCATCGTACCGAGTTCTGGACTTCCTGAACGGCCGGCGCGTTAGGCAGCTCTAGATCAGTAGTCATTGGTCAAGTGCATCATCCGAGGCAGACTCCTGTACAGTGGGCTAGTGCAGAATATCATGCAGACTCCCGGACACTGGGTGTGCGGCACATATCTGAGCAAGCTCTCTGAACTGTGACTAGTGTGAGCTCTAGCAAGCTCTGTACCATGGGACTTAGCGGCATTCTAGCCGATGTACTGTGAAGGGAAATGACAGGCTCTCATGCGTGATACAGCCCTGATCTAGGCTTGCGAGTCTACTGGCAAAGCTCACTACATACTGATAGCACCGGAGGACGGCTGCGTGACGGCTCATCGGGACAAGACAGTGGACTCACTAGGGCTCTTGATACGGTTACGGGGAACAGTCAGACGGGCGGCGATCTTGAACCGAGGACTCGTTGGACAAGACGGACGGGTGAGATTGGCACATGGGTCACAGACTCGGATCGTGCTACATGTGAATCGGCGATGGTGCAGACCGGATGGGCTCAGGATGGCGCCGGGCAGACGGATGCTCAGATGGCGCTGGGTAGACGGTATGGCTTCAGATGGCGCTGGAGCAGACGGAGATGGCTCAGATTGGCTGGGCAGGCGGGCAGCTCAACGGCGCTGGGCAGACAGAGCATGCAGGCGGCGTTGGGCAGACGGCCGACTCTGACCTGCTGAGGCGCACAGTAAGCCTGGTGCGTGTGGCCGGAACTGTGGGTACCGGACTGGAGACACGCACTTCAAGGCTAGTGCGGGGAGCAGGAACAGGGCACACTGAATTCTCGAGGCGCACTATAGGCCTGGTGGCGTGGTACCGGAACTGTGGTACCGGGCTGAGGCACGCACCTCAGGGCTAGTGCGGGGAGAGAGGAACAGGGCATACTGGACCCTGGAGACGCACATTAGGCCTAGTGCGTGGTGTAGGCACGGTGGTACTGGGCTGGGGCGGGAGTGGTGCGCCGGAAATACCGGACCGTGCAGGCGTACTGGCTCCCTTGAGCACTGAGCCCGTAGACCAGCCCACCTTACCTGGTTGTATGCTCCCCGTAGCCTGACCAATGCGGGGAGGTGGAATAACCCGCACTGGGCTGTGTAGGCGAACCGGGGACACCATGCGTAAGGCTGGTGCCATGTACACCGGCCCAAGGAGACGTACTGGARGCCAGATATGTTGAGCCGGCTTCATGGCACTTGGCTCAATGCTCAATCTAGCCCTGCCAGTGCGGGGAGGTGGAATAACCCGCACCGGGCTATGCACACGTACAGGAGACACCGTGCGCTCTACTGCATAACACGGTGTCTGCCCGTACTCTCGCTCTCCACGGTAAGCTCGGGGAGTTGGTGCAGGTCTCCTACCTGACTTCGCCACACTCCCTTTTATCCCCCCCCCCAAGAAATTTTTGGGCTTGACTCTCCGGCTTCCAGCCTCGCTTACGTGCTGCCTCCTCATACCACCGCTCCTGGGCTTTAGCTGCCTCCTTCTCCTCCCGAGAGCGGCGATTCTCTCCAACCTTAGCCCAGGGTCCTTTTCCCTCCAAAATTTCCTCCCATGTCCAGGAGTCCTGTGTAATTGGCCGCTGCTGTCGCTGCTGCCCGTTACCCCGCTGCTTGATCCTTTGTTGGTGGGTGATTCTGTAACGGTCGTCATATTCGTTCTCTTCCTCAGACGAGGAGGAGCATGGATCGGACCAACACGCAGCGAGGTATGTAGACATAATAAATTTAATAGGCAAGACGAACACTGACACGAACTACACTTGATAATTTACAAAATAACAAACAAACGACGTAGACTGACCTGAACATGAGAACTACATATAACGAAGAACGCACGAACAGGAAAAACGAATGAACGAACGAGACAGTACCGTGTGGTGCAACAAAACACAGACACTGCAACAATCACCCACAAACAAACAGTGAGAACAGCCTACCTTAATATGGCTTAATAACGTCAAACACCTGCCTCTAATTGAGAACCATATCAGGCAACACATTTAACCCAACATAGAAACACATAACATAGAATGCCCACCCCAACTCACGCCCTGACCAACTAAACACATACAAAAACAACAGAAAACAGGTCAGGAACGTGACAAGGACATCTACTTTGTGCATGACACAAGTAATTTTTCCAACAATTGTTTACAGACAGAATATTTCACTTATAATTCACTGTATCACTATTCCAGTGGGTCAGAAGATTGCATACACTAAGTTGACTGCTTTTAAACAGCTTGGAAAATTCCAGAAAATTATGTCATGGCTTTAGAAGCTTCTGATAGGCTGACTGACATAATTTGAGTCAATTGGAGGTGTTCCTGTGGATGTATTTCAAGGCCTACCTTCAAACTCAGTGCGTCTTAGCTTGACATCATGGGAAAATCAAAAGAAATCAGCCAAGACCTCAGAAAAAAAGTTGTAGACCTCCACAAGTCTGGTTCATCCTTGGGAGCAATTTCCAAACGCCTGAAGGTACCACGTTCATCTGTACAAACAATAGTACGCAAGTATAAACACCATGGGACCACGCAGCCGTCATACCGCTCAGGAAGGAGACGCGTTCTGTCTCCTAGAGATGAACGTACTTTGGTTCAAAAAGTGCAAATCAATTCCAGAACAACAGCAAAGGCAAAGGACCTTGTGAAGATGCTGGAGGAAACAGGTACAAAAGTATCTATATCCACAGTAAAACGAGTCCAATATCGACATAACCTGAAAGGCCGCTCAGCAAGGAAGAAGCCACTGCTCCAAAACCGCCATTTAAAAAAACAGACTATGGTTTACAACTGCACACGGGGACAAAGATCGTACTTTTTGGAGAAATGTCCTCTGGTTTGATGAAATAGAAATAGAACTGTTTGGCCGTAATGACCATCGTTATGTTTGGAGGAAAAAGGGGGAGGCTTGCAAGCCGAAGAACACCATCCCAACCGTGAAGCACAGAGGTGGCAGCATCATGTTGTGAGGGTGCTTTGCTGCAGTAGGGACTGATGCACTTCACAAAATAGATGGCATCATGAGGACGGACAATTATGTGGATATATTGAAGCAACATTTCAAGACATCAGTCAGGAAGTTAAAGCTTGGTCGCAAATGGGTCTTCCAAATGGACAATGACCCCAAGCATACTTCCGAAGTTTTGGCAAAATGGCTTAAGGACAACAATGTCAAGGTATTGGAGTGCCCATCACAACACCCTGACCTCAATCCTATAAAAAAATGTGGGCAGAACTGAAAAAGCGTGTGCGAGCAAGGAGGCCTACAAACCTGACTCAGTTACACCAGCTCTGTCAGGAGGAATGGGCCAAAGTTCACCCAACTTATTGTGGGAAGCTTGTGGAAGGCTACCCGAAGCGTTTGACCCAAGTTACACAATTTAAATCCAATGCTACCAAATACTAATTGAGTGTATGTAAACTTCTGACCACTGGAAATGTGATGAAAGAAATAAAAGCTGAAATAAATCATTCTCTCTGCTATTATTCTGACATTTCACATTCTTAAAATCAAGTGGTGATCATAACTGACCTAAGACAGGGAATTTTTACTAGGATTAAATGTCAGGAATTGTAAAAAACTGAGTTTAAATGTGTTTGGCTAAGGTGTATGTAAACTTCTGTCTTCAACTGTACATAACCACTGCTGTGACTAATAGTGTATAACAAGGAGGTACATAACCACTAGTATGACTAATAGTGTATAACAAGGAGGTACATAACCACTAGTATGACTAATGGTGTCTGTTGCAGTGTTGACATCATTTCTAACCTTGCTCTCTCTCACTCATGGCCACAAGGGCCAAGTGGTTTTCGTGGCATCGCCGCAAAATCTGCCTTTGCCATGCGGCTGGGCTACAACTACCCCCAAACCAGGCCACCACATCCAATTCCGTGAGGTCATGGACAGAACCAAGTTTGAGTTTCATTGCACCGTATACCAGAATGTGGGCAACATGGACCTTCGGAAAACAGCCAGATGGTGCTGCACTCCTTCACCACCCAGCAGAACGGCTACATCACGGCCACAGGAGGCACACTGCTGCAGCTCAAAAAGGGAGGTGAGATCTGCCTGTCAGCTAACTATGTGGCAACTGCATGACCTCCGACAGCTTCTCTCAGGGCACCTGATCTTCACTGTCTGGAGCCCATCCTGACCTGGACACTGATCCCAAGAGACAACCACTCTGACACACAGGTTAGAACTAAGCTAAGGTTCTGTATTTTAAAAGGGAGATATTTTCTTTTTTTCCCAAAGACTCTTTTAACTAATGATAATCTTTATCACATCTACAATGAAAAGAGAGGTCAATTGACTGTTTTGTTATATTTGCACTGAAGTTTGTTATACTTGCACATGAGTGGGAGAGTCATTGCATGCCACATTTGTCTCTCTTCCTCTTTCTTCTATCTTTCACGTTTTTTCACGAAACCAACACCAATGCCGAAACAGTTTATCTGTGTGTTGACCCAATCCCACTACCCTCCCAAACCCAATTATTGTTGTTAGATTAAATTAATTTTACCACATCAGGGAAATGCAATGTGATCGCTTTTTGATTGTTAATTGCATTATTTCTTCTAATTATTGGTATGTGTTTTCCTTCTTATGAACTTAAGGCTAATTAAATTATATAGTTTAGGTGTTGCACATAAAACACATAGGAACAAAATCTAACAACTTAATATATGCTAATTATGAGTTTTTGGGTGATGGTAAAATTATGACAAATAAGAACAAACTCAAAACTATGCTCAGGGAGCCTACCTGCGGCATTGGGTCGGGCAAACCATTGAATTCTAAAGCTAAAGTTTGAACATTTATGTAGTAAACTTCAGATGTAAATTATTATAAAGAATATACTTTAAAAATAGATGTTGTATTTTCACATACACCGGATAGGTGCAGTGAAATGCATTGTTTTACAGGGTCAGCCATAGTAATACGGTGCCCCAGGCGCAAATTAGGGTTAAGTGCCTTGCTCAGGGGCACATCAACACATTTTTTCAACTTGTCGGCTTGGCCCTTCAAATCTGTTTTTGATAAACAATTATATTCTGACTGTTTCATCTTTCGAAAAAATTAATACAAATAAATACAACAATAAAATAACACATGCACATACTCTGTGTTTTCTGTCACCTCAAGTCAAGACTTGCCCTCACATTTTTGAAGTATCGAGACACAGCACAGCATGCACTTCATGCTCAACCAAAGGGGGGCGTGAAGGTTCCACCTTTGCTCGCACACTTTTTCTCAGGTGGAAGATGAGTATAGGGCTTTTCACAAAATACGAACATTTTCAGGACAAAAATTAATAAACGATCATATCACCATACTAATCCCTATTATTCAAACACAGAAATATATATATTTCCGCACGTTATACTTTTATTAAACCATTTTTTGTTTTTGCTCATTGAGCTACAGATTTCACTTATGGGGCACGGTTGAGTGCAATAGGCCTAAAAATGTGCAAAAAATAAACCAACTTCTTACCCTTGGATGACCAGATATTTGCCTATAGGTAATAGTGTGTGGGTTATCGCACATGTAATTAATAATCTATATACACTGACTGTACAAAACATTAGGAACACCTTCCTAAATTTTAATTGCACCCCCATTTGCCCTCACAACAGCCTCAATTCGTCGGGGCATGGACTCTAAAACGTGTCAAAAGCGTTCGACAGGGATGCTGGCCTATGTTGACTCCAATGCTTTCCACAGTCATGTTAAGTTGGCTGCATGTCCTTTGGGTGGTGGATCATTCTTGATTCACAAGGGAAACTGTTGAGCGTGAAAACCCCAGCAGACTTGCAGTTCTTGACACACTCAAACCTGTGCGCCTGGCACCTATTACCATACCCCGTTCAAAGGCACTTTTGTCTTGCCCGTTCATAATCCATGTCTCAATTGTCTCAAGGCTTAACATTCCTTCTTTAACCTGTCTCCTCCCCTTCATCTACACTGACTGAAGTGGCTTTAACAAGTGACATCAATAAGGGATCATAGCTTTCAACTGGATTCACCTGGTCAGTCTGTCATGGATAGAGTATGTGTTCCTAATGTTTTGTACACTCAGTCTAAGTAAGAGTCAAGAATGTGCATAGGGAAAAATTGGAACCAAAATATTGTCTATATACATAAAACTACTATGGATAGCCTATAAGCTATATGGAAAACAGACAACTTTAACATTTTGTCAACTTTAACAGGCCTATTAATGTTATAACCAATCATTATTAAAGCAAACTAACATTTTTCGTAAACATTTTCATTAACAAAAAAGTTGTATTACTGAAGATAATGATTTAGAAAAACAATAGGCCTACAATAATACAGGCAGAGGATAACAGAAGATGTGGTTTGACCATTTTAATTGTTGTTGTATATTTTCCCCGGGGACTGACCTTACTTAAATAAGTAAACAAATAAATGAGCGCAATATATAGGCTAGCATCGATACAGACGTGGTGGGCCGCATTATCCCATTGTTCTCACCGGAGTGGAATGAGCGGACGGGAACCAGCTGCTGCGTCCCGGGCCATCCCCCACACGCCCCTGTGACCTCCTAGGACTGAGTGCCATCCACAGAGAGAGGCGCTGGTAGGCTACTCCCGTGGGAGCGAGGGAATGCTTGTAGAGGGAGAGTGGCACACGATACCCGATTGTTCGCTCTAGCAGTCACTGATTCCTCCTTCCACCCCCCATAAACTCGCGCGGATGACAGTCTCAGTGGCTTACATTGATTAGAAAGCCGTTTGTCTCGCTCAAGGTGGTTTGAATATTTTTGCTAAAATATCACAGCCAGCAAATTAATTAATTTTTGTAAGGCAACTCAGCATGTTTTAGAGTGCACTAACGTTACAATTACTGCTAGGCTAGTTCGCTGTCATTTAGAACTGACAAAAATTGTATTGGCATGAGTCCCGTTTGTCTAGCCACCCTCTCCGTGCACAATGCTCCTTGACTTGTGAATGGAAGAGCAAACACACCAGCGTCTACATTGAGGAAGTTCTGAGTCATTCAAGGCTTCTGAGGAGTCTGCTGTTTTAGGCCAATAGTCCTCCTCCATTAGTCCTCAAGTCAAGAAGGTCTCTCTCATGCCAGTAGATGACTCCATTCACCTGAGAGGAAATGGGTAGCCTACATAAAGCAGGTGAGCTATAGTTCACAATAAGTAGGCCAAGACAGCCCTGAATGTCAAAATATTTGTAAAAGCAAGTGCGGTTATTTTAGTGATGGTGCTATGTCATCTCGGTGTAGGCATACGGCTGTTTTTTGTAAAGTAGTGTGGAGGAATTCCCAAGATGTGTATTACTTCCTTCAGCATCTGTAGTTATTTAATGGTTTCTGGTTAAGCAGAGCTGTCAATCAAACAAGTCGGGATGCGGGGAAGAAGAGTGTGGAACGAACACGGGAGGGGGCGGAGATTCAGTGGCAAGGATTCCGCAAGACTGTTCTTATAATTGGGGGAACATCTGACTCTGTTGCGCACTGGCAGATGGTCGGTTGAGGCGGGATCGAAGGAGGGAGATTTACGTTCATTGTTCAGGCGCTGGAGCTCAGTCCAGAGACAATAGCCTCCGCAAGGAGCAAGGGATGAAAAAACTTTCCTTTTCAGATACAGAAAGATGGATAAAGAAAGCAACGGAAATTAATTTAAAAAATCTGGAATTTAAAACGCATAAAAACGTTTGCCAGCTCATCGAGCACATCTGTCAGGCCTATAGAAACATGCAGCTTGTCAGCAATTGTAATGTAAATCATGTATCATTTTATGGTGCAAATAACCTCAGTAAAATACATCATACACACCTGGCCAGTGTTTATTGCAGACAGACAAACTACAAACGTAACGGTTTTTCTGCACAGGCTCTTCAGTGACATGACATCCTCATGGGGATTGATGAGGTCTAACTTTCCAACTGCAGAATATTTTTGATAATAAGGTTGAACGTATTTACAACTCAAATTTGGTTAAATTAATTAAACACGGGTTCACATCATATTTCTATCAGCATGAGATCTGATTCCTCTATTCTGTAACATTTTGGAATGTGCACAAAATAAATATTGATTATCTATTTCGAATGATAGCCTTTCCAATGTACACATAAAACCACATTATTTTTCATGGATGTCTTGTCATTGCATTGACTGTTGTTATAATGTATATAATTATTTATCATGTGTTAATTTGAAACGTATCAAACATATATCTGTACCATTTTAGACAGAACTTCCAACCATGTTGCCTCAGACTCACAGCACTGTCTTGGATGAGCAGCACAAACGTATGCAGTGAAGAGTAATAGACCAACCAGACTACAATTGTTTAGCATGATGCCACTGATATCCTTAGTCGAGTCACAGCTTTCAATCACTGCGCATTGTTCGTGGCAGACAGAGCGCGAGAGCGTGGCTGGTTGAATAGGCAACGCGCCTGCTGGTTGCGCTCTTGTGTTTAGTGATGACTCGACTGAAAACGCCAAATAAGATATTCAGGATGGTTACTTTAGACTTTTAATCCAGTTATCTTATTAAAATACAATTAGCAATAGAATGCCTAACGCAAGAAATGTAACTGAAACTTTTGCCAAATTTTGAACAGCAAACTAAATAGACCAATAGTTTTGTTGGAAATGCAATATGTGTAAAGAATAATATTACATTTTAAATTTTTTAAGTAGCCTAGACTTAAATAGTAAATAAACTTTAGAAAAATGTGCTACAACGTGTTAGTTGTCTTTTTGTAGAACTTTGATATTTCAAAATGACCTTTTTCAAAGGAAATGTTTTGTCTATGTTATTTCTTTCGGTTTGCATGAATTTGCTGACTTAACTTATTTATTTTCTCCCATGGTAATTGCGTGCATGCAACACTGACAAATCGTCAATAAATCGAAAAATAAGTAATACATATATTAGGTGATTCTTATCAATGGCGGAATTAGTTTGTCACTGCAGTAAATAACCTAGTCCCAATATGAACGCCTATTGTGTTCACTGAAATGATACATTTTTGATTTCAACATTGAAGAATTTGTTGAAACACAAAATCAAGCAATGAATATAATGTTGCCTGATAGTTCGATAGTCAACAAATAATAAAGCTCCATTGTATGAATTAATAATTTGACCAAATTGATAAAAGTAATGCATAAACAAAACTATATTTAGTTACATTTCATATTCTTATTTGTATAAACAATTAGCCGAAACAGCTGAATTGTTGTTTATATTATCCCACATTCACCTGCAATCCGAAGCAGTCTTTGGTAGGACTTCACTAGAGAAAAGTTTGATGAAACATGAGAGCTATACGCTAGCTGGATGCTAAAATTGGTATAAGTCCAACTAACGGAGGCATTTTACACCAATGAGAGCATCAATTTCAACAATCGGTCCCCCATATGGCAGTGTAGCCCCTCCTCCAGACCCTATCCCGGCAGAGGAAGTCATTCATGCTCCAGGACAGTAGAACGTTATTGTCAGCCCTTTGGCCTATAGATTCAAAGCGCAAAAGGTCTCTGTCTACTCTGTTTGAGAAAGATTCTGCCACCTGATTTTAGGACTGTCGTGTGGAAGTGTGTGCATGCATATCTGTGGTGTGCATATCTACGGTGTGCATGAGCTTGTCGAGGAGTGCTTGCGTGTCCACCAAACAGGTGATCCTTGTTTATGTTCGAACCGACGTTGGACGTTACCTATCCCCTGTTCTTGGACAATGATTGCAGTCCAACAGAAGATACATCATCTATTGCCTGTTTTCCTTCATGAGCACGTTTGAAGACAAGCAGTATTGTTTACTTTGGGCAGCTAAGCCTCAGTCATCTTCCAAGTGTTCGATAGCACAGTATCCTGGAACTGACCTTCCAGTTCTAGTTTCCCAAAGTCATATTGCTCTCTCGTTTACTCTGAATTTCTCCAAATAAATAAAAGAACAGCCATTGGTTTGTGTTTTAAATGTACGGGATCCAGGAGCATCTCATAAGAGACGTCAGCGGATTAAAAGAAAGAACTCTGGGAGAGGAGATGGATCCGGTCCGGTCCTGGGTGCGTAATGTCGGTGTTGTCGATGCTAACGTAGCGGCGCAAAGGTACAGTATACCTTCATGTTCTCACGTCCTTTGTGGTATTTTGACGAAATTAACGAGTCAATCTGTCTTATTGGCAACACAACATAAAACACTATTACGGACCTATAAGAAGTGAATCAGACCTCTTTAAGCATGCACGAGGAGTCGATGTAGGCTATTATGTAGGTCGTTTGTCTCACTTCAATATCCAAAAGCATATTATGCTAGGGAAATAATTAATACAAGTAAATGACAAATAACCTATGTGCACAGATCACCATAACATAGCCCATAAGTGACCGGTGGTGCCAAGCGGTCAAATAGAACGTATTTTTGTTGATTATGCTCATGCCTCTTGTTTGATACTCATTGACCTCAAACTTCTCCAGACTTGGGATGAAACGAAAAAGCAACAGGTCGTCTTTGGGAGTTAATGGCCGGTGGTAAAGAATGACAAATGTAGAAAAATAGATCTCGAGCATCCCTGGCTTTGTATGAGTGCGGCTTGTCCGGGGTACGCGCTGTCAATAGCTATGGGTGTCACGAGCATGAAAGGGATAAAGGGATAAAACAAAACAATAAAACAAAAACGCATTCTGTCACGAAAGCGAGCGCCCGGAATAATGTTATTTTAGTGAGGATCACACCTCTTGGCTATTGATTTGTATGAAGCGCATGAAACGCTTTTAACAGTTGGAGTCTGTAAATGTATCCATGTTGAATTATTCACAAATTATTTTATATCTCCATCCAGTTCTCTTATCACCATAGTTTAGGCCTATATCCAACAGGCTAATTACGATGTAAGTTGATAATAATAATAACCCAATAATAATAAGAATACAATTATATTGGTGTGTCTACTGAAATATTAATCAGTAGACAAATTCATATTTATATTGTCATCCCTTTCCCCAAAAGAAAGAGCTTGGAGAAAAATCTAAATGTATTTTGATCAATTAGGCTACCATTATATTATGCATTGAATATTTTTGCTCAGTGCTTTTCATACTGGTTTAAAAGTAACTTTGTGAATTCTTAATGTTAAAATACTCCAGTACATATACAGGCTGTTATGATAGCCTTGGTATAAATTAGCCTTAAAATACTCCAGTACATTTACAGGCTGTTATGATAGCCTTGGTATAAATTAGCCTATGTTTATATTATTCAAAGGAGAACATGCAAAAAAGTAAGCATGCAGACAAGGTAGCCTAACATTAATGTCAAAGGTGTATTTCCCAAAATAAACAGATGTTTGGTGCTAGGACAAACTTGTAACACATCTTTGTTATTTGGTGTGTTCGATGAAGGTTATGACTGACTTTGCAAATGTGCGTTAACAGTCTTTTCGTATTTTAGATTTCTTTTTTGAAAACGAAACACGTCTCGAGTCATTTGTTGATTGAAGGCCTTTATCACATCATGAGTCTCTACTTTCATAATAGGCTACTCACAAGATATGGTAACTTTACCTACAATTTATCTAATAGTTATTTGGTAAGTGCATTTCTAAATCAAACCTATGTTGTACAGCTATAACTACGTAACACAGTTCAGACGTGTTCTATCGGTGTTTATTTGGTGGGAGCCCATTTGAAATCGGTGAAATGGACGGTGGTACAGGCCCGCGCTTGAGTATTGAGTTGGCCTATAGGCTAGGATCCACCTATCAACCTAACCTATTATTCTCATCCTGTAGGAAAATGATCATTTCCGTATTCTGCTAGATCTACATTATGCATGCGAAAAAAATATAGGCAGCGCACAATTATCCAATCAAAGCAAATGTTAATTTATGTCAGACTTTGAAACTTTTAGTCCTTGAACTTTTCAAAGGTCAAGAGGATGAAGGTCAGCATGAATTCCAAAATAACTTTAACAGTATAAAAAAAACGTTTTATCTGAAAGAAAGAAAACCTTTAAGGTTTGGAACTTTATATTGTGCAGCGTCGAAAAAAACACCCTTGGTGTCACCTAGTGTAAGAGGCGAAGCATCAATAAACAACCAGTGTTAATTAAGCTGCAGGCATCCACGTTTGGGACAAGTCAAACTTTGATAAAAACACACTGAGAGGAGTGTTAGGATATTTTTTGCCTTCCTTTCATTCCACCATCGATAATCCGTGATTTCCTAGATAGGTCATAAATAGAAAGTTACAGTCATTGAACCCAATGTTTTATAACGTTTTGAAAGGCGTTGAATTGTTGCTAACAAATAATCTAAATTTAAGCTCGTGAAAATGAAGCATCAACCAAGAATACAGTTAGACTACAGTAATAGGCTATTTATTTATTTTAATATGAATTAAGCATATTAATCATGTAGGCTCAAATTCCTTTGATGTTTTTTCCACAGTGTTTGTTCAGTGAGTATTTTTCAAAACGAATTTCCTCCATATTGCCATTCCTGACCAATTCATGTTGCAATAGTTGTTGAATCTAGAAATGAAAAAACATAAAGATCAGGAAGCATAGGAAAGATGTTCCAATAGTATTTATAATCACTACAGACTTCTTTTTCTTTCATCATTGACTTTTCTCTGCAAATAAATGTATTGTTCATTAGACCTGTATTAGCTCAAAGTCTAAACACAATAACCCTATAATTATTATGTTGTAGCCCATACAGTTGACCTTAATAAACAGTGATTACAGTTGTAAGAGTTTTTGTTATGTGTGCCTGAGGATTGTGATGTAATGTGAAGTGATTTCCCTCTCCTAATTTCCCTCTCCTCTCATCTCTACAGTGGTGTAGCTCTCTCCAGGGCCCACTTTGAGAAGCAGCCACCCTCTAACCTGCGCAAGTCCAACTTCTTCCACTTCGTCCTGGCACTCTATGACAGACACGGACAGCCTGTAGAGGTGGAGAGGACTTCCTTCGTGGACTTTGTGGAACAGGACAAGGTGTGTGTGTTTGTTTGTCTCAGTTTGTTGACTGTGTGAGTATATTTGTGCATATTTCTCCATGGATTTCT
Organism: Salvelinus sp. IW2-2015; assembly: GCF_002910315.2. Taxonomy (NCBI): domain Eukaryota; kingdom Metazoa; phylum Chordata; class Actinopteri; order Salmoniformes; family Salmonidae; genus Salvelinus; species Salvelinus sp. IW2-2015. The sequence goes on from NC_036872.1 coordinate 20,352,937, forward strand.
CTTTATTACGCATGTCCTCTGTGTTCGCTATTATTGAAATCAAATCACAAGTCTCAAGTTACTTTCCATAAGTTTACAAGAGAGAGTGAAGAAAAGGTGGCAGCTCTTACTACAGAAATAGAATGAAGATTTATCTGGCTATTACAGCAAATGCAGCAAAACTTTAAGCTGACCACATTTACACATTTACACAACCCATAGCAGGACATTTCTATGCAACCTGTAGTGTACAGGCGTTTAACTTGACCTTCCACGTCCCCTATAAAGCTGAGCTTATTGAACAGCTGACAGCTCCATGTTACAAGCCTCCCTCCCAATGAGATGAGCTGATGGTGAGCGATTGAAAAATGATACCTAATGACTAATTAACAGCCTTACTCATTAGTGGGACATCACTACTTGTAAAAATGCAAATTACGCTGGCCTCTGTTAAGTTTTACCGTGACCAAATCATCAAAGTCTCTTTTCCTCCCACCCCCACATTCTAAATACTCCGGAGGGGGGAGAAGTACATTCCTCAGGTCAGACATTGGGTCAAAAGAAGGAGAGGGAGAGGTGCAGAGTGGCAGTCAGATTGAGAGGGAGAGCGAGGGAGAGAGAGAAAGAAAAGGAGAGCGAGAGAGTTTTGAGAGAACAAGAGAGACAGACAGAGAGCGACAGGGCAGGGGAGGGGTACACTGCATGGTGGAAGCCTTATGCCCAGTGTTGATGGATGGTTTTGCCTTGTGGTTAAACTCGAGCTGGGAGTGTGAGGCTTGTGGTCCAAACTGGTAACAGCTCTCCCCTCGAGAGAGAGAAAAGAGGGCACTGTCCTGTCAACGGAAGTTCAAACACGGTTTTGTTTTACAGACAGAGAGAGAGAGAGTGTCAGTGCTAATGCCAGGGCTGAGRGCTATCAGTGTTTCCCCTAGCGCCACACACACAGCCAGGTCAAGGCAGAATGATATGATGGCTGCAGAGGAGTTAACCTGGCAKCTGGTTTTGTTGTTATTCAGAGGTAGAAGGGTGATACAGAGATATAAATGTTCCTCTGTGAATATTTACTAAACATTATGTTCCAGTCTCTACTGTATACTGTACATTTCTCT